>NC_041395.2:103673500-103973500 GCF_900747795.2 Erpetoichthys calabaricus
TGCTGTGCACACTGCATTTCACAACTCCTTTAATGTTCATGCAGGGAAAAGAAAAAATACCTTCCATTTATTAAAACAATGAGCATGATAAATGGAAAAGATGATTGTTTATGGAATGTAATTTGAAGAATGTTGTCTTAAATACAATGTTTCCATTCAAGTGGGCTTAGCAACCAAAACTAAGTGACATCTATTACCTAGAATGCCCTGTTCACTTAAAGGTTCAATCCTCCATATTCCAACAGTGAAAAACAGCACTGGAATATAAGCCTGGCCGGCACCTTCTGTGTAATAAAATCAGTGGTAATGGAGCAGCTACTGTATTTGCAAATTGGCTAATCACTTTTTATAAGCTAGAAATGGCTGATTCTGAGCTCGGGCTAATTGATTGGTGCACTGTCTGTCAAAAGTATGCCTGAACATCAGAGATAAGTTTAAAAAAAGATTTTAGCAACCAATGCGTTGACTCTGCTCACAAAGAACAATAAAAAACTGAAACTAGAGTTTTTCCATAAATATGAATATCACTGATTCATGCCTTGGTTTATGTAGATGATTTTAAGGGTTAGCTATCTAAATTTTACAGTGAAAAGAGGCACGGCAATTAGCTTTTGAGATCATACATCTTGGCTAGTTTAATTAAGAAACTGACTTTATTATACAAAATGACTTTGCTCACAATCTAAATTAAAAACACTTTTTTCTTCATTTATGATTGCACATCGTACCATATTATCACAAGAATCGCCAACAACTACTTGTGGCGGACAAAAAAAAAATCTGAACTTGCACACTGTTGTATATTGAAAATCTTATGTACCAGTATTAGCAACACAGATTAAAACAAATCAAACAAAGGTATACAAGATCCTAGATTACTTGAGGATTAGTGTAGTATATTCGGATTAAAAAGTGATTAAGGCCAACCCCTGCCAAATATATTGCGTATTTTACACACAGTATGCCGAGAACAAACGGGTATTCATTTGGAAATATGTTCTCTGAAAAAATTCAATTACTTAATGAAAAAATGAATGCAAACTAAAGTATGCACTTCTGATAATTCATTGTACAAATTAAGCACAAAAGGTTTGTGTGATGCAGGCATTCTCCACATCTTCAGAAGAAATAAGGCTCAAATACCCTTACCGTCTGCTCATCCTCTTGCAGACTCTTAAAATGGTGCAGTAAACAGTCACAAAGCAAATTACATTTCCTTCATAACATATTGAAAAACAGGCTACCACCAATTTTCACCTTCTTCACATTAAATCGAATAATTTTTATTACTCAAAACAGAAATGCGATTGAACTTCTCTGTGTAGTATTGGTTTAGCAGACTACATACATTAGAGTTTATCGGGTTTTTTTTTTCCTTTCCTCATATTATTAAACATTTGTATGATAGCTTTACTGCTAACTCTAAATTACCCCTGTATAAATGAGTATGTGCATATAAATGACTGTGTCCAGTATTTTGTAAGAGGCTGTACAAGAGACAGGAAGTAGCTCTGGACAGGTTTCCAGTCCACTGCACAGCTCATTTTGTGCATACACTCAGCCTATTTATAATTGTCATTTAACCTAACCAGCATGTCTTTACATAAGAAAAGCAAAGTAAAGTGCCTGGAACAAAACCATTACAAACATTGAGAAAACATACAAACTGCACATGCGCTACATCTGGGCATGAGATTCCATCCCTGTATGTGGTATCATTGTGCTGCCCAAGTCTGAACTAGAATAGCATAAATCATTTGTATATTCTTTTCAGACTGGAACCTATTTTTACAAAAAAAAAAAAAAAACAAACAAATGTAATACTTATTAATGTAATGAGTAATGTAATTAACACAGACATGTCCGTTACCCATCAAAATGCTTGATAACACTTTGCTAATTAAATAGAGTTGACTGCAGGAGTTCATCTCTCTTGAATCGAAAAAACTAAAGCTTAGTTCCCTCTCCCACTCATTCTCTTGCTTGCTGACGCCGCCAATGCAAGCAAACACAGCACAAAACATAGTTTCCTCCCATCTTCCCTTCCTGTTTGCACTGACTTACCAATCAGGTTGAACTACACAGCATTTTGGGTAATTCTCTTAAAGGGGCATGATCACTTATTACACACAGTTCGCATACAAGTCTATAATATACAGGTGCTGGTCATAAAATTAGAAAATCATGACAAAGTTGATTTATTTCAGTAATTCCATTCAAAAAGTGAAACTTGTATATTAGATTCATTCATTACACACAGACTGATGTATTTCAAATGTTTATTTCTTTTAATGTTGATGATTATAACTGACAACTAATGAAAGTCCCAAATACAGTATCTCGGAAAATTAGAATATCAATTAAGACCAATGCAAAAAAAGGATTTTTTAGAAATGTTGGCCAACTGAAAGGTATGAACATGAAAAGTATGAGCTTGTACAGCACTCAATATTTAGTTGGGGCTCCTTTGGCCTGGATTACTGCAGCAATGCGGCGTGGCATGGAGTCGATCAGTCTGTGGCACTGCTCAGGTGTTATGAGAGCCCATGTTGCTCTGATAGTGGCCTTCAGCTCTTCTGAATTGTTGGGTGTGGCGTATTGCATCTTCCTCTTCACAGTACCCCATAGATTTTCTATGGGGTTAAGGTCAGGCGAGTTTGCTGGCCAATCAAGAACTGGGATACCATGGTCCTTAAACCAGGTACTGGTAGCTTTTGCACTGTGTGCAGGTGCCAGGTCCTGTTGGAAAATGAAATCTGCATCTCCATAAAGTTCGTCAGCAGCAGGAAGCATGAAGTGCTCTAAAACTTCCTAGTAGATGGCTGCGTTGACCTTGGACCTCAGAAAACAAAATGGACCAACACCAGCATATGACATGGCACCCCAAACCATTACTGACTGTGGAAACTTTACACTGGACCTCACGCAACGTGGATTCTGTGCCTCTCCTCTCTTCCTCCAGACTCTGGGACCTTGATTTCCAAAGGAAATGCAAAATTTACTTTCATCAGAAAGCAGCAGTCCAGTCCTTTTTGTCTTTAGCCCAGGCGAGACGCTTCTGACGCTGTCTCTTGTTCAAGAGTGGCTTGACACAAGGAATGCGACAGCTGAAACCCATGTCTTGCATACGTCTGTGCGTGGTGGTTCTTGAAGCACTGACTCCAGCTGCAGTCCACTCTTTGTGAATCTCCCCCACATTTTTGAATGGGTTTTGTTTCACAATCCTCTCCAGGGTGCGGTTATCCCTATTGCTTGTACACTTTTTTCTACCACATCTTGTCCTTCCCTTCACCTCTCTATTAATGTGCTTGGACACAGAGCTCTGTGAACAGCCAGCCTCTTTAGCAATGACCTTTTGTGTCTTGCTCTCCTTGTGCAAGGTGTCAATGGTCATCTTTTGGACAACTGTGAAGTCAGCAGTCTTCCCCATGATTGTGTAGCCTACAGAACTAGAATGAGAGACCATTTAAAGGCTTTTGCAGGTGTTTTGAGTTAATTAGCTGATTAGAGTGTGGCACCAGGTGTCTTCAATATTGAACCTTTTCATAATATTCTAATTTTCCGAGATACTGAATTTGGGACTTTCATTAGTTGTCAGTTATAATCATCAACATTAAAAGAAATAAACATTTGAAATACATCAGTCTGTGTGTAATGAATGAATCTAATATACAAGTTTCACTTTTTGAATGGAATTACTGAAATAAATCAACTTTGTCATGATATTCTAATTTTATGACCAGCACCTGTATAGTAGATAACATCTTTATGATGCTAACACAAAATCACATATCCCATTTCACTTTTGTATTCACATTTTTTGTTTTACACTTCAATGTGCTTGGCAGTTTTTCATTAATTTTGAGTATACTGGTAAAATTTTTTTCTCAAAATTCGCACTGGAAGAAGAATTTCATTCAGCACATCACCAGCTACTAGTACGCAGTAAACTCATACTGCAAATGTTGTGTCACTACGGGACTCACCTCTGTAAAGTCAGTGGACAAATCAAGAATGAGAAAAAAGATTCAATTCTGGAGTCTGGTATTAGTTGGTGGAGGCTTAACCAAAGACATTGTAACACTGTTATGTACTCTGTCTTAAAGAGCAATAAAAAGTGTCTTATATGATGAAAATCGAAAATACAATACAACAAAATGTCAAATGTTTGAAATGGCAATATATTCTACTTGGCAAAAATATTTTTAACTAGACATTAAGCCCGTTACAATAACGGGCGCTAGCACAGTAGTGCCTTCTCTTTGAGAATTTTTTTACGCTCATTTTCCTGTTCCTCTATAGCTCTATTTGCTCTTCTGGGTCTCTCTCTTTTAGCATTTTTCTGACGCTCATTATCTTTTTTGGGCAGCATGTTGATAGTTGATAGTCACAGTAATATAGGCTTGTACGTCCGTAATATTTTCTGTTACAGTAATACTGGCTTGTATGTGGCTGTAATATGTGTCACTGTATTGCGTGCCTTTAATTTTCTTTGACAGTAATACTGGCTTTGATGTCCGTAATATGCGTTTAATTTTCGATCACAACAGTGGGCAATCAGCAGATTCTCCCCAGCAGCTGATGTAATGTGTGGCGTGTAGTTGATAATCGTGCTTGTGGCGTCTCTCCAGCATGTACTGTGCACTTCCCCAGCAAGTATTTTAATCTGTGCTGGCGTGCAGCTGTTTATTGTATGTGTGGCGTCTCCCCAGCAACGGATTTTATGTGCGCAAAAATAAATCTACTTTTAAAAGTCATCCTATTGTAATATCATGAAAATTCGTATATTTAGGAAAACCCCTTCAACAACTGACACTATTACACTTTACCGGGCCAGGCTTCTTAATCGCAAATCTGACATCTTCATAGTGAACACTTGCACAACCACAAACACTAATCCAACCTCTCTGGGGAAGCTGGTCTCCACGTCTCAGAACCCGATTGGATTTTTGGTGCCTTTTGTTTTAAGTCTTACCTCATTTCCAGAAATCCAATTGGATCGGCCGTGCGATATTTTATAGGTCCCGCCCTTTCTGTCTTGTGTGACATGTCAGGCGGCCTTTGAAGCATCGCACTGTGCCCCGCGTATGCGCACTTCACCAGAAGGCACACACACGGACACTGGACGCACACAGGGGTTTTATTAAAGAGGATGCCTTGCATTTAGCTAAACAATTTAAAAAAATATATATAATTTCATAATATACAAGGAAAACACATAGGTGATCATATAATAATTGATGGTTATTAAAATGGTGGTGTGCATAAAAAGTAGCATACAAGATTGCACTGTGCAGCCATAATGCAGAGCACTTTTACTCTCATGCACAAATGGTACTATAAGCTATGCAGTTAGCAGAACAACATACTTTTGTTACTTCATCTACTCTTTGGGATATAAAATTTTCCAGAGCAAAAGAAGACACCTTTTTTTTTTTTGAACACCCAACTTGAGTTTTACTGAAAAGAAAAGCAACAGACACAGTTTACTTAAACTTACAAAGAAATACTTTTTTAACAGCTCTCTACCAAATGCAAATTATGAAACCAGAAGCCACAGGCATCAGCAAAAATCTATAAAACTGGATTTCTACTTATTTAACCAGATGCAGAAAAACAGTAGCGATAAGATAGGAGTGCTCCACATGGAGAGAAATCATGTATTTAGTCACTCAAGAGTCTCCCTGGTGGACCACTACTTTTTATAATTTAAAATTTATAGATGCCAGCATAATGACTAAAATTATGAAAAACCCACAGATAACACTAAAGTCAGGGTGATAGCAGATACTTAAGAGGCAGCAAAAACAATTCAAAAAGACCTGGACAATCTCCAAAACTGGTCAAATACTTGGCAAATACAGCTTAATAGTTCATAGATGCAGGTAAAGGAAAACATCTCTCTATTATAAACAAAAAAAAAATCCTGAGAGGGAGACGAGACGTCATCTTCTCAGAAGACAATTTGACATCCCTTGATAGAAACTATAACGTCACGTGAAGACAATTTGACGTCCTGCGAGAGACACTTTAAAGCAGTGAGACAACATTTAAAACAAGTTTATGGACATCTAACCAAGCAGTTGTTGGAATGCTTTTGGCAGACAGACATCATGTGTCTTAAAACAACGACAAGCAGAACACGCAGCTTGCCAGCAGCAGCAGGAAGCCAGCAGATGATCCGACTGCTTCTCCTTAGCGTGCGTTCAGCCACCCCCAAAAAACAAAGGTATACGAGATCCCATATTACTTGAGGATTAGTGTAGTATATTCGGATTAAAAAGTAATTAAGGCCAACCCCTGCCAAATATGTTGTCAAATATGACGCGAAGTGGCAAAAGGACAACTTCTGTACAAGCTTTTAAATGATTGATGTGCAGCGCGACAAAAAGAACATACAGCTCGCCAGCAGCAAAAAGACAGCAGATGATTCGACGGCATCTCCTCAGCGTGCGTTCATAAAGGACAAGTATTGTTTTTACAAAAGTTTTAAGGTAAAAGTGAAAATAATGCATATGTAACAATTCCCATGAAAATAATAATCTCTTTAAATTGTATATCCAGTAAACCAAACCAGGGGGTGGGCGAGCAAAGCAAGCAGGGAGCAGAGCCCCCTAGTTACTTATAAACATAAGATAGGCAAAAATGACCTAGGAAGCAAACTCTCTGAAAAAGATGTTAAAGCAAAATTATCAGTCTACAAAATGTGCAGAAGCAATTAAAACGGCAAATAAAATATTAGGTTTTAAAAGCTGTTGAATATAAATCAAGGAACATTATGCTTAGTCTGTATAATGCACACGTGAAACCTCATTTTAAATATAAAAAAAGACAGACCAGCATTAAATGCTGTGCAGAGACAAGAAACCAAGTTTACCCTGAGACTAAAGGGCAGAAATACACAGAAGCAATATGGGACTTAAACCTCTTTAGTTGTGAGCAAGCAATACATGGGGTCCTAAAAAAAGGACTTCAATATCGTCAGCTCTACTGATTAACTTAATTCAGCAGAACTTTTTCAGTTAAAGACTTAACTATGTACTTGAGGATACCAGTGGAAATTAAGGGAAACTACTTATAAGACAGGACCGAAAAACATTTCTTTACAAGAGCATAAAGGAGTCTGGAAGAAACTACAAAGTCATGTAGTTAAAGCAGAAACCTTGATAACTTTTACAAAGAACCTAGATGAGAGACTGGTATAACTTAGCCATTAGTTAACCATAATAGGATAGACAGAATGGTCTCCTTACATTTGTCAAAATTCTTATGTTCTTATCTTACATGTCTGGAGTAGCAGTCCAACCAACTATTCAAGGTAGACCTCCACTACAACAGTAATTTAATTGATGACTTACAAGACTACACTACTTTGGATAAAATGTAATATCTAAAAGAAAATACTCTCTGATTTAAGAATACTTTTATTCACATCACACCTAACTGAAAAATGCTGAAGACTTTATATGTATGGTTGGTAAAGAATAACAAAAAAAAACATATGTTAA
The DNA here is from genome assembly GCF_900747795.2 of Erpetoichthys calabaricus. Lineage (NCBI taxonomy): Eukaryota > Metazoa > Chordata > Cladistia > Polypteriformes > Polypteridae > Erpetoichthys > Erpetoichthys calabaricus. Next base: position 103,681,009 of record NC_041395.2, read on the forward strand.
ATCTATTATAAATTTTACTAATGCACTGAGGGGTGAACTTCAGCAATCTTTATCTTCCACTTATTTCATAAGGTGCCAAGGTGAGCTTGGCATTTAAGAAAAGTATGATACCAAGGAATTTAGTTATACTATTAACAATTAGCACCATCATTTGTAGCAACTGTATAACCAAGGCTGGGCTACTGTGTACAAGCGTCAATGCTAAGATGTCACACAACTGAGGAGTATAAACAGTTAAACAAATGGGATTTTTTCGTGGCAAAATGCAAAATATCTGATTGTAAATGGTTCATTGCTGTTTTTTACTAAGTGAGTCCCGGATACGATTCTAGTTATTAGGTACTCACTTAAGTGAATCTGCCAAGGTTTGGATTATAAATTCTCCAGCCTTTAAATCAGACTATGTATCTGGTTAAAAAAGCAATATAGAAGTGATTGGTGAAAAATACATCCTACAGATGCACTGGGACACAGCATCAGTGATGTTTCCTGGATTCATAGGGTGTTTCAGGCCTCACGACATCATTCACCCTCGCCCAGGTGACCCAGCCGGGGTTGATTAGCCCCAACTTGCGTCCCAGTAGCATTCAGCCATGGCTCACCCCTCTTAAACCACAGCCACCAGGCAGGGTGTATTGTAGACTGTGTAGAGAGCGGCCGGCGAAGCGTCTGCAGCCTACTTCCACTAGATAGTAATGTGCTCGCCACCCCTGTCTCCAGCAATCCTCCAGAAGCCGCAGGTACTTGGCCAGCTTCCTCAAAAGTCTCCACTATTACATCTTCCTAGGGCACAGTCAATTCTATCAGGGCAAGCTGTTCTGAGGCCTCTTGACAGAATGACAATGTCTGGTTGCAATGATATTGCCGTGATATATGCAGAAAACTTAAATTGCTTGTCCAGATCTACCATCATCTGCCAGTTCTGTGTGATGGAAAACAGTCCTACAATAGCTCTATGCTGCGGTTTCAGCTACTAATTTAAGGTTTTCCTGAGAATTTTTCCCTGTCATGGCAACGCACGCATTTCCTTTTCAGTTTTCATATTGTGAAAATCTAATGAGTGGTAATTTTTATTATTTTTGTTTTCTGCATTGAATTTTATGCCATGGCTTTCCCCTTGGAAGACACAAGATAAAAATACTCTTGTAACACTCCCTTTCACATGTATGTAGGATGCGTGTTTGGCAATTTACACCTTGCCAGCATTGCATTTGGATTACATTATTTCTACTGTAGTTAAATCAGTATTGCCGCCTTTTACTTGACTATAAATTAAAAATGGCTAAAAGTTCATGTATCTAATATATTTTTTTAATTATTAACGACTCAATGAAGAACAATCATCCATCCATCCATCTTACAACACACTCATTTATATTTAAAGTCTTGGGGAGCCTTTGCTGCGTGAAGAACAAGACAAGGATAGAGCCGAAATTTGGTGCCAGTGCATCAGAAGGCACACTCATGCACACCCACTTTAACCAATAACTGGGTCAATTGACCTACCGGGAAAAAAGCACATGTGCGAGGGTTTGCGATCATTCTGAAGTGATACATTAAAGATGATACCGTACACAAAACAACGGGCATTTCAGAAAGTTAAGTCACCTACTCAAATGGTCAACGTCATATACAGCGTTTAGTCATCTATCCCAACACTGCGCGTGCAAACCACACCAGTAATCAGACGTTTATAATCATTAATTTACTCGGCGGTTGTTTCTGCTATCGTAATGTCTACGAAGCGAAAAAAATCACAGCAGCCATCAATGTTAAAATTATGGCATTTAACTTGTTGCGTTAAATCACTGAGCAAAATAACATAGCAAATACTCAAAACAGTATGATTCAATAAATAAATATGTGTATGAAAGCGTTAATCTCGAGTAGCACTGAACAGATCCAGGGTAAAGAAATTCGGGTATACAGGGAACATTGGGCTGAAAAATTACATATTAAATTCATGTCTTGAAAAGTACATTTTTTAAGCAGTTTTTTTTTTCTCTTTTAGGAAATTAGTTGCTCCACATAATTGAGGAATAATACAAAAAGCCATTGTCTGACGCTCCACGTGTAAATGGAAAGAGTCAACCTTGGACAGTGACAAGTGCAGGTGTCCGCGTTGCCCGTAGTGCATAACGAAGGACAGCAGCCTGGACGTTTCTTATGACCTACGTGAAATAATGTTGATTGTAACAACGGCAATCACTAATGAGCATTACGCAGCACCGTCTGCCATGCCCACCTTACGGAACGACTTTCCTTCTGCGGCGCTAAAGAAATGTCAGCTTTCAGCGACTGAAAAGTCGAACCCCATGTTCAGCAAATTGAGTCACCTCTTTACGTAAATGATCCCTGTCATGTATTTTCTGCTCAAAGTTACATCTCTCAAAACACTGAGCAAATACTAAAAAACAAAAACAAAGGCGACAGCACAAATCCCCTCCTCCCTTCTGAATTGAGATCTATCGGATGACTTCCACCTTCAAGCAAACAGACAATACACGCCAGACATGTTCAATACGGCTCATTTTGTTGAAAATGTGAATGAACAATTTTTGACAGCATTTCAAAGACGATTCGAGGCCCAATTTTGGTTTGTTTACCTCTTTCCAGTCTCACCGGATCGCCCATTGAAGCCATTTTGTGCCGGCTGACAGCGCGCGCAAGCGGACTGCTCTTGCTCAAAGAGCAAAACGCGCGCGGCCCCGTGGACGTCAGATTGCGTGCTCGCTCCGGCATAGCTAGTCTAGACGCGAGAACAGTTGATTGGTCGGTTTAAACAGGAGGTTCATTTAATAGTGGCTTTCATGTCTTTCAGTTTTGGTTTACTATTTTTATTTTGCAAATCTGCATGCATGTTGATGTGAAATTAGTACAAGGAAATGTAAAGGAATTAAACGGTGGAGTTAGCTGGTCGTTTGATTATCCCGAGTGTGAAGAACAGTTTTAAATCGTTAATTTTTTTCTTGCGAATTTGTATCCATGGTTATGTGTAATTAATACCATCAGTTTCTTAGATTGTAAACAAAATGGGCATATTCGACATGGCTGTTACTGAATAAAGACAGGATTTAAAAAGGTAGAAAAGGAGACACTGGTTGGTGAATGGTTATCCAGTTATAGGAGCCGAAAACACATTGCAATAGTGCTGCACAGCTTACGATATAAAATGCAATGAACACTTTTCAAGCATTCGTGCCAATTTTGGTTGTTGCTGTTTTTACCCATAACTCGATATGAAACATGCAGTTAGGAACATTTGCTTTTAAGAAAATCAGGTACTCCAGCAACAGGCAACCTAAGACCGTCTCTCCACAAACCGCCAAGTATGATTGAAGGCTGGAATTTACAGAATTTTGAAATCTCAGTGTGTACAGCCCTGAAGAAGCACACAGTTTTCACCATTGCTATTCGAGCGTGCACAAATGTTTGATAAATAATTTAAAAAGAACACATTAATAGTCTACTGACATTTTCAGTTTTATCCATCCATCCATCCATTTTCCAACCCGCTGACTCCGAACACAGGGTCACGGGGGTCTGCTGGAGCCAATCCCAGCCAACACAGGGCACAAGGCAGGGAACCAATCCTGGGCAGGGTGCCAACCCACCGCAGGACTGTTCAGTTTTAAAAGAATGTATATTTATTCAAACAATACAATACACAGTATTTTTAAGTATAAATATTCTACCTCAGTTATTTGTGTTACTGGTAACATAAGGTTTCATGACACAAGGAATCACCTAGAACTAAAGTTGATGCTGTGTCACTGTTTTTTTTTTTTGTTCAGTTTCATAACTGAGTATTACTTGCCTTACTCACAAATATGCTGAAATACTTGAAATACATTTATAAATTTAAAAAAAGGTTTAACTGCGGTGGGCTGGCACCCTGCCCGGGGTTTGTTTCCTGCCTTGCGCCCTGTGTTGGCTGGGATTGGCCCTGTAGTTAGGATATAGCGGGTTGGATAATGGATGGATGGATGAAAAAAAAGGTTTAAGTGGGGCAAACAGAGGAAACATTTTGTTTTACTAGGTGTAAGAGATTTATACATTTATTGCCTATAGAATTATTTCAATTTTAACTTAAATCCCCCCTGACCCCGATGATGTCACTTCCAGTTCTGGCATTACTGAACCCTCTTCCAGTTCCTGTCCAGGGCCCAATGACGCTACTTCCAGTTCCGGCCCCACTGATGATGTCACTTCCTCTGCTCTCCTTTAAAGCCACCATCTTTCTGCTATTGAGTCAGTTCTGTTGTGGACTCCAGTCTGTACACATCTGTGCATTATTAATATCCATTTTGCAGCCAGGAACAATATACGAGTGGCTGCCCCAAACCTTTTTTGTGACTTTTTTTTTGTCTTGTTTATGACAACTGGCATAGCGGGCAGGATGGTGTATTCCAAGAAGAACCGTCCGTTTGTCAAACTCAGATAGATTATGTCCCAAAGATTTGGTCCCACCACTACAAACTGGAGCCTGCACCAAAGTCCCCGAATCCACAAGCAGGCACCCCACTTGGGGATGAGGAAGAATGTAGATGGAGGGGGAAGGAAGAGTGGTGTGCACTTACAAATCCCCTGGCAAACCTACAAACAGGAGTAGTGATTATAATGGGTTTAAAACCGAGGCCTTATTTGACTCTGGCAGCAACATTTCCATTGTAGCTTGCTGATACTGTATATACTACCACAACAGTGGCTAAAAGTTAAGACTAGTCTAACTTGAATCTACGGAGAAACCCACTGGTATATGTCCACCTTCTGTGTCATCAGTTGTGAATGATGACATGGCTATTCCTGGGCTGTCGTGAGTGGAAACATCATCAGCCACCGTTGCGGCGAGACAAGAAGAAACCACACCCCTTGAGGTCAGCCCTGACCCTCTCTCCATGTTACAATATCAATTTAGAGAAACACAGGCTTCTTTTAAAAGGGAACAGTGGAATGATGATTCCCTGAAATTTGCGAAAAATGTGGTCGTACTTGTCAATGGCCAACACACTCATCAGCCCATGCCACAAGGTCCTCACTTTATCTTAGAGAATGACCTTTTATATTGGATAGCGGATCATAAGGAGGAGGTATGGAAATTATTGCTGATTCCATGGACTTACCAGAAGCAGGTCCTGACGGGAGTTGGAGGTTTTGCAATGACTTCTGTTGACTTAAACAAAGGTTAAGACTGCGTTTAGCACCCCTAGCAGTCACTGGCATTATCATGTCTTTCCATTTGGATTACACAGGGTTCCTGCAACTTTCCAGCACCTGGTGGATAAAGTGCTCTGGCCTTATAACTCATAGTGCTTCCTACCTAGATAACGTGTCATCTATTCCAGCACATGGGAGGAACACCAACAGCAGGTCCGAGCGGTATTGCGGACACATGGTGATGCTGGACTTTGGATTAATCTCAAGAAATGCTTCTTTGGATTGAATGAAGCCAAATATTTAGGCTACCTAATGGGTTGGGGTACCGTGAAGCCACAGTGCTTTAAAGTAGATGCCATATTGAAATGGCCCTGTCCGCAAACCAAGTGGCAAGTCCAAGCCTTTCTCAGCTTAGCGGGATACTACTGCCAGTTTGTACGCCATTCGTTGAGAGAGTGGTGCCCTTGACTGATTTGACAAAGAAGAGGGCACTGACCAACGTGGTATGGACTGACAAGACAAACGCGGCATTTAGTGACCTGAAACAGGCCCTTACGTCAGCACCAGTCTTGAAAGCTCCTAATTTCTCTTTACCTTTCATTCTCCAGACGGACACTTCGGACACAGGCCTGGGTGTCGTGCTGAGCCAGAGTGTCGATGGTGTTGAACACCCCATCATGTTCCTGAGCCGGAAACTGCCGGAACAAGAGAAAATGTATGCGACAGTGGTAAGGGAGGCCTTGGCGATCAAATGGACAAAGTATTAATGTGTAGGGATTAAATATTTAAGCAAACACTAACTTTGAGTTTATCTTCTACAGTTAAATATCTATAGGAAATAGATTATTTTGACTTTGGAAATGTATTGTTAACACATTAAAAATAGTGAATGGATAAATACAATGTCTACAAAGTTTTTGTCATAGAAAATTATGATTTTCAAGTGGATTGAATACTTTTGCATGCCAATATAATAGACTAGCCAACCCACGGCGTAGCATACACCACATAATTATGTATTGATGGGTGAACACTTCCTGAATGACACAGTTGTCAGTACTTGTAGATTAAGGTGTAGCGGGTCTTCGTTGTTGACGCTTAATATAGCTTGCGTACTGTGAGGTTTCGGACTTACAGTTGAGAAACACTTTTTTAATGTCTTTTAAGCACAGGGGAAACAATGAACATGTGAAACATCCGTAATGTAATAAGCCACCAAGAAAAGTAACATTACAATAATGCTATCTACGACCCGATCGCTGTAAACAGAAGTGAAAACAAAATCGAGCCCGGTGCATTCTTTAACTGCCTTGTGGCGCAGTAGTAGTGCTGCTGCTTTGCAGTAAGGAGACTGTGGAAGATTGTGGGTTTGGTTCCCGGTTCCTCCCTGTGTGGATAGCGCTTTGAATACTGAGAACACCACTATATCAATGTAACGAAGTATTATTATTCTTATGTGTCCAGCGCTCTCTGTCTCTCGCGCGCGCGTGTATGTGTGTGTGTGTGTGTGTCTCTCGCTTGCTGCATGTGTTCCTGCAGGCATACGCCGCATAATTATTTATTGATGGCTGAACACTTCCGGAAAGACACAGTTGTCTAAAAGGAGGGAAAAAAATGAACATTTGCAAAATCCATAATGCTGCTTTCAGTAAGCACAATGCACACGCGTTTAATTTGTCGGCCACTTTTTGCCATCCGCTTTTGCAGTGTTACCACTTGTGCATATTAAATCTTGAAATCCTTTGAGTAACTAATTAACTAACAACACACAGCTTGTGTAGAAGGTCAGCTGCTAAGAGAGCGTCTCAACTGTTGCAGGGCCTGCATCGGTGAAGCAGGTGAGACGCCAATGAAACAGAGGCACAGGGCCCGCTCCGATCGCTGTAAAAAGAAGTGAAAACAAAATCGAGCCCATTGCATTCTTTAACTGCCTTGTGGTGCTGTAGTAGTGCTGCTGCTTTGTGGTAAGGAGACTCTGGAAGATTGTGGGTTCGCTTCCCGGTTCCTCCCTGTGTGGATAGCGCTTTGAATACTGAGAACACCGCTATACCAATGTAACGAAGTATTATTATTCTTATGTGTGCAGCGCTCTCTCTCTCGCGCACGCGCCTGTATGTGTGTGTGTGTCGCTCGCTCTCGCTCGCTGCACGTGTTCCTGCAGGCAAACGCCGCATAATTATTTATTGATGGCTGAACACTTCTGGAAAGACACAGTTGTCTAAAAGGAGGGAAAAAATGAACATTTGCAAAATCCGTAACACTGCTTTCAGTAAGTACAATGCACACGCGTTTAATTTGTCAGCCACTTTTTGCCAGCCGTCTTTTCTGGTTTGGGCTGCTTTTGCAGTGTTACCGCTTGTGCATATTAAATCTTGAAATCCTTCAAGTAACTAATTAACTAACACCACTCCCCCCCCCCCCACACCCCACACCCCACACACACAGCTTGTGTAGAAGGTCAGCTGCTGAGAGAGCATCTCGACTGTTGCAGGGCCTGCATCGGTGAAGCAGGTGAGATGCTAATGAAACAGAGGCACAGGGCTTATTGGTTTTTAAAGACTGCTTCCTTCATTGTGTTTTGAGAGGGAAACATACAATTGTCCGTGACTGACAATTGGAGGACCGCCGTTGCATGCTCATTCTGCGATTCACATCCGTGACAAACATGCCTCTTCTTACATGGTCCTGCCGCGTCCACCCTCGTTCTCAAAGCATACACACCGCCTGGTCATGTGCCCGCTCGCATTAGCAACTCACTGAGACCCGCCCACCAACTCTAAGACCATGGCGTGTAAAACAGTTTGTGATGGTGGTGCGTGCGTCATAACCGAAAAGAATAATGAAAAGTCAACATGGCTCAGAGGTGCATGTGGAGTCTAGCAGAGACGAACGTGAATGACGCCCTGTGTTGTGAGGTGCTGCGTCCGAGGTGGTGGGCGTGGCTCAGCGAGTTGTCGTCGTATCCAATGACGTCGTGTTTTGTGAGTTGCTGCGTCCGAGTTGGTGGGCGTGGCTCTGCGAGTTTTCGTCGTATCCAATGGTCTTAGAGTTGGTGGGAGTGGCTGTCTTGCGTGCTTTCCATGGGTGGCTACTTGTGTGCTTTCCATGGGTGGCTACTTGTCAGCGGCTTAATGAATTATATATATAGATAATGAGGATGAAGCAAAAATATTTCAAAAAGACTTGGACAGACTTCAGAGCTGGAAAAACACTTGGAGAATTAAATTAAAAAAAAAAGGAGCAAAGTGCTAAATGTGGGCAAAAGAAATGTTAATTATAAATAAAAGATGGGAGACACAATCCTAAAAAAAAAGCCACCTCTGAAAAGGTTATGAGGGTTTACTATGTGTTCGCATCACCTAAGCAAAGTTCAGAAGCTTTAGGATACGACATTTTCCCTCTGGCTGAGAGAATTAAACCTGTTTAGTCTTGAGCAGAGGAGGTTATACGGGGACCTAATGCAGGCCTCCAAAATTTTCAAAGTCATTGATAATAATCCAGCCAAATTGTTTTGATTAAATGGTGAATCATGTATACAAGGACACAAGTAGAATATAAAGGGATGTGCATTTAAGATTGACTCCAGGAAGCTCATCTTTACTCAGAGAGTTGTGGGAATCAACAACATCAAATATCTTTCTATTGCTGTATGTCTAATGCTAGAGAGCAATTTATCATTCAAGATTAACTCACACCTAGTTAATATTTACCAGGACCAGTCAGGGAATTAACTGCAGAATTCTGCCATGGTGAGTGCTAATAGCTCTGTACCATTTGGTAGAATGATGAAGTTAAGGCCCTGTCACATTATACGAATTTCATTTGCAGACTTCATTTACATAATCTTAATAAGTTGGGAATAGTCTTGATGTTCTCCCGTGATGTGCAGTCTGGCATCTCCAGTGACCCAGTCCAAGTAGTCTGCAACTAGCCTCTTTAGTCATAAGGGCAGTTCTTTATGTATGATAGCTAACAACAAATGAGTGCTTGTGTGGAAGTGCAATGCATTTAATGTAGCATTGATTGAATAAGGAACATTAAGTTTTTTACCTCGCAAACTGAAGAGAGGCTTCTCCATCTGATTTCTTGTGTTTTTTTCAAACCATTAGATAAATGGAAAAAAGAAGGAAAAGGGCCAGAGATTACAGCTGAACTCTCTCTACCGGGAAAGCAGTTTTACAGCTCTGGATCTGTCAGGCAGCCTATTTGCTGTCAGAAAAAGGGATGAGTTCAAGAATTTTGGAAATGTGAAATTGTGCTAGAAGGTAGTTGTGGAGTTGTATAGTTTGTTACCCCTTGCGATTTCTGGTTGTGTAATTTGACATCCTCAAGCAACGAGATTAGCAACTGCAGATATCAAGTTTGACTTTCCCTTTGACTAAAAGTAGTCAAATGTGACACTGACTTTAGAAAGTGACTACAAGATGGAGGCCATCTACTGTAATTCTTTTATTGTGTAAGCCCCTGCTTGGGTGCCTGGGAATTGTGGTTTTACAATACATGAAGTCCTGACACTAGAAGTGGTCTGTGGTGTGCCTCAAAACTATTTGGAGTGGGACTTATGTCTGGCCACACAGTCATAGATAAAAAGGAGTATAGCATGGAGCTTAATGTCATACCCCATGAGCTGCCCCTGCTGGTTCTCTTTGTGCAGGAAGTAATGCTGCCAATCTGTACATGCTGGGTTTTACTACTTAGAAGTTCCAAATCTAGTTGCACAGGATGTCAGTAAGTCCCAGGTATAGAAGCTTGGTGATCAGGTTTGATGGTACAATAATGGTAAATGCTGAACCATTGACCATAAACCACACTCTGGCATAATAGTTTTAATTAAGCAAGTTTACCAGGATAGTATGAGCTACAACAGGTATCATCAATATTCCCTTTGTCATTCTACTTTAATCTTGTAGGTGTATCATGTATAAAATAAAAAAATAATCTGTCTGTAACAGCATCAAATTGAAAACAACTGAAGATTTTGATCTTCCTGAGTATATTCATAAAGATTATGGACAGCACAGACAAAACCAGGCTGATATAAAAAGGTGTGGGGGATTCACAAAGGAATTCACTGTTCAATGCAGTTGACAATAAGAAGGAAAATAAAGAAGCACCAAAGTTTGCTTGTGGGTCAGTCAGAACATTGTACCTTCATCACTTGATGGGCCGCTGATTTTATGGAGGAATTAGAGAGTGAGTTAGTTCCTAGTGTCACCTCAAAATCTTTCCCTGATGCCACTTTCACACTTGACAGCAGCGTACTGCAGACTTTGTTCAAAATGAACATGCCTAAAAGCAGCATAAGGTATCCAAACATAATCCCAAATGTGAATTATTACTGATAAATTGTTGAACTATTGTATATATTTGCTTATTTGTTTAGGTATATAAATACAGTGCTGTGAAAAATTAAGTGCACTCAGTGAAAAGATGTGTGTTCAACGTGTTTGTAAGTATGGACCTTTTCATGAATATTTTCAGATAAAGGTAATCTAATTTAACAAATACCAATGAATATTATTCTTTGATATTATTTATTCAACAAAAAAAGTAAGAAATGCACATTGTGTGTTGTCGAAAAAAATAAGTACATCTTTAACTTCAGTAACTGATGTTTGGCAGAAATAGCTTATTATAAGCATCTGTTGGAATTGCCTATTAGTCTCCTATATCTACTTAATTTTTTGCCCGCTCTTCCTTACATAACTCCATCAACTGTGTAATGTTTCAAAGCTTTCTCATACATGCTGCCTGCTTCAAGTGTCCCACAGCTTACATACTGTATAGGGTAAAGAGCAAGGCTTTGACTTGGCCACTCCATAACCTTCCATTACTTTTTCTGCGCCATTCTTATGTTTATTTTCTAGGGTATTTTGGGTCATTTTCTTGTTGCAAGGTTCACTTATGGTTTAGCAGCAGCTATTTGGCAGGTGGTCTCACAATCTCCTCAGATACTCTGGTACAATTTGAAATTAATGGTTTAAATTTGATGGGAAGCTGGCCAGACCCAGAAAAAGACAAGCAGCACAAAGCCATAATACTATCACCACCATATTGTGCAGTAGAGGTTAATTTATTTAAAAGCAGTTTTTGTTTTTTACAAGACATGACTTTGGCATTGTAACAAACTGCCCTACCTTCATCTCATCTGTCCAGAGCATACTGTTTCCATAGTTCTATTCTTCACCTTGGTTTTATCTGGCAAACATCACCTGTGTATCTATAATTTTTTTAGGAATGGTTGATTCATGTACTTTGACTTTGACTGAGGCAAGACTTACCATTAAATCTCTTGATGTTGTCCTTGGGCATTTGGAAACTTCCCACAGCATCCATCAGTCAGCTGTTGAACTGAATTTGGCAAGACACCCTGGCCTTCATAGATTGTCAACTTTTCTGTATTTGCAGATTTTTCAGACATGCAGCAACTGACTACACATTGCTTGGAAATTTATTTATTGTAAAACCCTTCCCAGACTGATAGGCATCAATATATATATTTTTCTGTGGACCACAGAGAGCTCCTTAGAGTTTGGCATACTGTAACCACAGACCTCAATTGCTAAGATTAATCCACACCACAAGGTTCTGTTGTTTATATAAGTCAGGACCTCAAAGTTATTCTTTGATGAAATTGTAATAATTTTCAACTCATTGTGTGCACCTCAGACAGAAAGATTAATATCACTACAAACACTGCTGCATTACAGGAGCTGAGGATGGTGCTCAAGGAAGTGTCAGTTACTAAATGTAAAACACAACAACTTGATGAACACCATTCACTTAATTAGAGCTATCAAAACCAAACAGTACAATAAACCTCTCAGTTATGTGTTTGGTTGATGCTGAGAGAAATGAATACAGCACAGATGTCAAACTCAGACCTTGGAGGGACGCAGTGGTTGCAGGTTTTCATTCCTGACTCTTTTTAAATTAGCGACCCAGTTAACACCGCAAATGCGGTGAGCTGACTTGCATTTTAAGATCCCATACCCTTAATTGTTTTTTTTTTCTTAGCTGGAAGACAAACAATAATGGGATGCAAAGCAAACCAACAGATAACCAGAAAACTCAAGGGTGTCATAAACAGTCCTGAAAGTCCACCATTTTCAGTCCATTCAGTCTTCTATTTAGCTCCTATTGAAACATGTTCATTTAATTCTATGGCTTCTTAGTGCTCTTACTCTAAAACTGGAAAACTGTTCATTTTTTCTTTTTTCTGATATAACCATCCGAATGTTTTATGCATCAGAGTAGACCAATATTTCTCAGAAACCCTTTTCTTTTCAAATATTTTATTTAAACTGATATTATATGACAGACACAGGTGCAAATGGGATATTGTGATCTGTTGGTCTGCCTTGTTTGTCAGAAACTGGCCATTGACTGCTATTGTATACAGAAAATATAGTACAAACTAGGGGGTTCACCCCTGCTCGTTTAGCTCACCAACCCCCCTGCTCACTTCTCTCAACAGCTACTTCGCGTCTCTGCCACTCACATTGTGAAGGGGGGGGGGGGGCTGAACACACCCCAAGGAAACGCGGTCGCTCCTCCAAAACCCCCTCTTAAATGGTAATACAATTGGAAACAAATAAAGTTATTTTTTACCACCTCTTTGCTCAATCAGCTGCTGGCTTGCTGCTGCTGCCATGCCGTGTGATCTGCATCTCGTGCGGGGCTTCGAACATTTAAAAGTCTGTACAGCAGCTGTCCTACTGCTTGTGTTTTATTTCCAGCCCTGGGCGTGGCTAAGCCCAATTTAACGTGTGACAAAAAACGGGACATTAAAAAAGTCACTGTTGCACTTTTAGGCTTAGGATTTAATATATATATATATATATATATATATATATAGTAGATATATGAAATGCATACCAAAAAGAACACAAAATGGAATATAAATGATTAGTAATAATATTATTATGCAAATTCATCCTTCAGTTTTCTTCTTGTCTAATGCAGGGTCACAGCATTAAGCACAAGACAGTAACTGGACCTCAGCAAAATGAAGGCCCTTGCATGTCATGTGCATACATATATCTACATGTATTTATACCAGAGCAATTTGGAGACATCCATCCAACCATCCATTTTCCAACCCGCTGAATCCGAACACAGGGTCACGGGGGGTCTGCCAGAGCCAATCCCAGCCAACACAGGGCAGGAACCAATCCTGGGCAGGGTGCCCAACCCACCGCAGGACACACACAAACACACACTAGGGCCAATTTAGAATCTCCAATCCACCTAACCTGCATGTCTTTGGACTGTGGGAGGAAACCGAGCGCCCGGAGGAAACCCACACAGACACCGGGGAGAACATGCAAACTCCACGCAAGGAGGACCCGGGAAGCGAACCCCAGGTCCCCAGGTCTCCCCAACTGCGAGGCAGCAGCGCTACCCACTGCGCCACCATGCCGCCCAACTTAGAGACATCAAGTAACCTAACATACATGTCTCTGAGTAATGGGAAGGAAATGCGAAAAAACTGATGGAAACAAGGGAAGAACATGCAAACTCTACCCAAACTGAGATGAATCTGTGCTGTGAGGAAACAGTACAAATTATGGCACCACTGTAACAACCTCTGAAAAATCAGTTTATTAGGAATGCTTCAAAGGAGGATTGCCTGTGACTAGTCAACATTAGCAAATACGAAGAACAATACATCTGCAGTTAATATGTTTTATAGGGAGTCTCACTGTGGTTAAACATTTCAGCAATAACTTGTCTGTTTTGCTTCCTTGAATGAGCAGTAGTAGTTCAGACATTGTTTTTACATTAAGAAAAAATGCAGTTCAAATTCTGTTTAGATATCATCACTTTTGATGAATGACTTTTGTCTCTTTCCCTTGAACTGTAAGCAATTAGTGACTGGTGTTACCTTTCTTTGACATTATGGAAAGTCCAAGGTGTGCTCATTATTGCAAAAAATAATTAATTTTGTTAACTTAAGTGTGAACAATGTTATGCTCGAAATTCACACTAGTTAATTACGGCCTCATTTTGTTTCACCCTGCACTAAGTCCTGTTGTGTAGCGCGCTGTTGGCTTTTCTACCCAAATGCGGATTACAGGATTATTTTTCCTATCATTTTCTTTAAGTGCCTCCTGTCAGGATGTAACAAAGCTCTCTCGATTTTAAACTTCATTTACTAATTAGCAGAAAAAAATAATTAGTCCTGCCCCCACGGCGTTTCATTTCCTTTCTCTCCATTTCCATTGAAGGCTGATTTTAGTATTTAGAATTGCAGAATTATTTGCCTTGAAGGAAAAGATTAATTTATCCCATTGTTAGTTCTATTTTTGGATTGATTTTGACAACACTAAAACAATTCAACTGTGAAGAAACAAGCAATAGCACTCATGAATGATTTTTTTTTTGGTCTCTGTGAAAGATGATTTTTTCAATGGAGAAAATTACAAATTGCATACATGATTCAATGAACCGTGCAGTATTTTAGTTTTAACTGACACTGAAAAATGGGCAACTTTAACGGTAATGGGCTGTTTTTTAGACCATTAAATTAACTGAAGGGTAGAAACGAGTTTCCTTGTTTAATTGCAAATAATCTTTAAATGCCAAGTAAAACACTGTGTCAGTTATGTAAACAAAAAAGAAAAAAAAACTTTATCTTCAAATCTTAAAGTTTGCAAATAAGAAGTTTTTTTAGTCCATTTAGCTTTTTTGATTAGCTAATGCCCAACATGTAATAATTTCTCATCCAGCATCTTCTAACAAGATGTCATGATATTTGCCTTCAGCAACACAGTTTGACTATTTGTTCCATTTTACGAGCAGCTTCAGTTAAATCATTTGTTTTCAAATTTCCATCCTGAATTCAAGTTCTTCCTTGAATTTGTTCTTCAGTTTGTATCTGATAAAGGTTTATTGAGCTCATTTTAATGGTGGATCTGACTTCCTCAGGTTTCCTTTGTTGCTAGAACCACATTAAAGTTTCAAGGAAGTCTTTTACCTTTAGCTCATCAGCGTTACCCTACAACATCACAAAAACAGGGACTGCACAAAAAAGATATGCCACAGTCCAAAGCTTTTCCCTTATCATTCACAAAAATGTGCAAAATCCTCTGAACCTAGGGAAATAAAAGATCTTCATTTATATTTCTATTGAAAGATGATTTTTTTTACATTGTTATTAAAGACAGTGGGTCTTGGAGCATAAATTGTGATTTATGATGTCAGAGGCAAACTGTAAAGATGATAGACTGAATGTGAATAATTCTCCTGGAACAACATACATTTCCTTATAATAGAAATATTGCATTACCAGTTATTCTGTTGTAACTGTTGTATTATCCAACCATCCATCCATTATCCAACCTGCTATATCCTAACTACAGGGTCACGGGGGTCTGCTGGAGCCAATTCCAACCCAAATAGGGCGCAAGGCAGGAAACAAACCCCAGGCAGGGCTCCAGCCCACCGCAGGGGGCACACACACACACACACACCCACACACCAAGCATACACTAGGGACAAGTTAGAATCGCCAATCCACCTAACCTGCATGTCTTTGGACTGTGGGAGGAAACCAAAGCACCCAGAGGAAACCCACGCAGACAAGGGGAAAACATGCAAACTCCACGCAGGGATGACAATTATTGTATTACTCAAATGTAAATAATTTAAAACAATTTGAAACACAGTTTATACATACAGTAGTGTTCAATTTGTGCATATCATAAGCTAAGAGTAAGCTTCAACAAATATAATGTAAGTACATTTTGTCTTTCTATTTGTATATACTGTACATCAATGGACCACTTTGTCAGATTCACCTTTCCTGCCGATTTAATTGACTGTTCAGTCATTTGACAGCATCACATATACACAGATTTTTAAAGAAGGTAGACTGTTGAAAATTGGTGTATTATGTTAGTACATTAGCAAGGAATACTTTTTAAAGGAGGTTGAGAGAAATGACACAGTTGAAGTCAGAAAAAGTGCCAAAACTGCACATTTAACAAATCAAGAATCAAAAATCTTAGTTAAAAATTCTGGAACAAGTCAAGACCAAGGCAGTAGTTTTAAAAAGTGTTGTTTTAAACAAAAGACCAATATTCATAAAGGATTCTGGAATCTATAAACTGACTAATTTGATGACATTTTAACTCACTGAGTCATTACTGGTGGTTCAAGACCAATGAGTACATACCCCCTGATAATGTAGAGCTGTCCTAACAACATGATAACCAAAATGGCAACAAAACTGTACAAAGTATTTCATAACAACAAAAGTAAACTTTCCATTGAAAACATAAGAGAATCAGAACCCCCAATAAGAGTGCTCAACCACATACATAGACAAAGAAAAAGACACAAAAATAAATCATAACCCTATTTGCAACAGGATGGTAAGTGTTCAATTCAAAGGGTGAAAAGAATGATATATGGTATTGAATGGAGTGTGTTAGTGGACAATGGATGCTCTGAGTATATGAGTATACTGTGTCAAGAGCAGTAACCCTGCTGGAGTTCTAATGCATGGAAAAGAAAGGCTACCTTCAAAAATACATGTAACTAGTGGTGTCTTGTGGTGAGAAGCAGATTACAGATGAAAGATACTGACAACGCCAGACACCACATCAGCTAAGTAACAAATGGATTAAAGCCTGTCCTATAATAGCTCAATAGAACTGAGGTATTAAACAAGTGTAACAGAATGCACAATTCACCATATGTTATCGTTGATGTGGTGCACTATCAAATGATTCAAGTGGTTTACAAGTTTATCAGCAATTAAAAAGAAGGTACATGGAGACGAAAAGAATTACTGCATGCTGGAGAATTGGAAAAACATTGCCGGGTCCGATTTATCCCTTTTTCAGCCAATTCAAATGAATGAGAAGACAGGATATGGTGAGACAATGGACCCATCAAACTTGGTGTTCTCAAGGCATGCGAGTGGTAATGGTGTAATGAAGTAGGGTTTATTTGAGTAGCACGCTTTGGTCCTGTGACGCAGTGGAATGTGTGATTGTCATAGCTGAAAATTAGTGCTCAGCTATATTTCTTCATGGCAACTGGATAGTTTTGCTTGGATGGTCTTTTTCATCAGTGAAATGGCTTCCTTACTGTCAAAATCTCAACTCAGTTAAGAATTTGTGGGATGAGAGGAAACCAGCTATTCAGAGTAGATTTCTTAGCCATACAAGAAAATTACACGTGCCCTTCATTTGATACCTTTTTAGTCTTTTTCATTTTCTGAACACACTAAGTGCAATAGAATGATAAAGAACATAACATACAGTGTGACCTCATGGCTAGAGCAAAGGACTTTGAACTGCAAGATAACTGTTGTAGTCTCTGCCACTGTCATAGTGTGTCCTTGCAATATATTTGCAAAACCTACAACACCTACACTGAATAATTTGTTCATCCTCACAGACTGCTTATTCCAACATAGAACATTTATACTGTGGATTCAGAAATTATTCAGACTCTTTCACTTTCTGCACATTCATGTTATTGAGTACATTTTAAATGGATAAATGAGCCATTTTTGCCTATCAGTCTACACTCAATAACCCATAAAAACAAAGTGAAAACATGTTTTCAGAATTTTGTCTTAAAACACAAAAACTAAAATCTCTCATGCATACAAGTATTCAGACCCCCAATTCAGTACTTTTGGCAGCAACTCCAGCTCTAAGTCTTCTTGGGTAAGTCTCTGCAAGTTTTGCACATCTGAATTGGGCAGTTTATCTAATTCTTCCTGGAAGATCCTATAAAGCTCCATTACATTGGATGAGAAGCATTTGTAAACTGACATCTTCTGGTCTCTCTCCCCACATGTTCTGTGGGGTTCTGTTGTAACTAACCCTCACCTATTCTGTTTCTCTTCTCAGTATTCAAATGTGGCACTTGGTGCCACAGCCCACCTGCCAAGTTGTTTTGCCTGCCTAAGGTAAAGTCATCCCTGATGGAGGATCGCAGGAATTGGGTTGGGTAGATGGGTCCTATTATCAGATTGGCTGTCTCAGCTGTGGAATGGCCAATTGGGGGAGGCAGCTTGATGGCTGAGGTCTCCAGGACTAAAAAACAAATCCAAATCATATTATGTGACTTCATCTGTTAAATTCTGCTCCGTACTTGTAATATTTTTATTTTTATACTGTATTGAGGATTACTTCTGTTCTGTGTATTGTATTGTATTGACCCCCTTCTTTTTGACACCCACTGCACGCCCAACCTACCTGGAAAGGAGTCTCTTTTTGAACTGCCTTTCCCAAGGTTTCTTCCATTTTTACCCAACAAGGGTTTTTTTGGGAGTTTTTCCTTGTCTTCTTAGAGAGTCAAGGCTGGGGGGCTGTCAAGAGGCAGGGCCTGTTAAAGCCCATTGCGGCACTTCTTGTGTGATTTTGGCTATACAAAAATAAATTGTATTGTATTGTATTGTTTAAGTTGGAGCTTTGACTGGACTACTCAAGGACAGTCATAGACTTGCCACTAAGCCACTCCAGTGTTGTCATGGCTGAATGTTCGGGTCATTGTAATGCTGAAAGGTCAACAGATGCTCCTGTTGGAGGTTGTCCGTAGTCTGGAGCACAATTTGTTCAAGGAACCCTCTGTATATGACTGCATTCATTCCTTCCATCGATTCTGCCTAGTCTCACTGTCCCTGCTGCTTAAAAACACTCTTACAGCATGTCATGGTTCACAGCAAGGATGGCATTAGGCAGGTGATGAGCAACGTCTTGTCTTCACCAGACATAGTGCTTGGAATTCTGCCCAAATAGTTACATTTTTCTTTCATCGTACCAGAGAATTTTTCCCTCATGCTGTCAACTTGGTTGTCATATGCCTTTTACTGAAGAGTGGCTTTGCCACTCTACTATAAACAACTGACTGATGGAGTGCTGCCGAGGTGGTCATCATACCAACATCTGTTGTAGAACTCAACATCTTAATTAAGGAAAGAAACATATCCTCTAACTGGACAAATCAGTAATGAGGCAGGAGAAAAGCTTATCCATCTGTGTCATTTATTACTATTCAGCTAATGCTTGAACAGGGAGCATTCTTCTACAGCATGATCAGAATGGTCAGAGAAACAAAAGATTAAAAAACAGGTTAATTTTATAAACTATTGAATTTAAATACAGTTGTCAATCAATGCATACATTTAGTCTGGTTGGTTCATTGGTTTACACCCAAATGGTCTATTTAAATAAAAGTCTGCCTTATTATATGCCTATTATTCTATTAGTCTTTTGGGTTGAGCCACCACCCTTGAAATTTCTGTGTACTGTATGTAACAACTATCCATTACGGTTGTCCACAGGACATCTGCTGACTTCTTAGTCATCTTATATTCATCTTTCAGTACATTTTGTTGTTCACTTGACATTTATCTGGTTTCTTGATATGCCTGGATAGATTTCCAACATCTAATAACCCTTTATGCTATTTCTTTAAGATGAATGCTATATTTTAATATGGAAAGCATATCAAAACACATTATCCTAATTGACTATATTTCTTCTACACATGTTCTCCCATTTTAGCAAAGGGCTCCTGATGCTCTGGAAGAGTGACCATTTTGCTTTTGGTCACCTCCCTGAGCAAGACCCTTCTTGCCCATTTACTCAGTTTGGATGGATGGCCAACTCTAGGAATAATCCTGGTGGTTGTAAATTTTTTCCTTTTCACAGTAATTGAGGCAGTTGTGCTCCTGGGAAGACTCAAAACTTGAAATGGTTTTACACTCTTACCCTGATTTATTCCTCAATACAATTTTATTGCAGAGAGCTACAGAGCGTTCCTTGGACTTCATGGCTTGTCCTGACATGCAGTGTGAATTGTATAACCTTATATACACATGTGGGTGTGTCTTTGTAAACTATGTCCAATCAGTTCAGTTTGCCAAAGGTGGACTCCAATCAAGTTTTAGACACATCTCAAGGATAATTAAAGCCAACAGGATGCACCTGATGACAATTTGGAGTGCCACAGAGACTGAATACTTAAATTAATGACATATGTCAGTTTTCGATTTCGATTGAATTTGCAAACCTTTCTGAAAAGTTTAACTTTGTTATTATTGGTTACTGAGTGTGGATTGATGGGCATGCACTGCAGATTTATTTATTTATATCTACAACATAATAAAATTGGCAGATAGTGAAGGTTTCTGAATACTGTCTGAATCCACAGTACTCAATGGGGTGCTGGTTATCAACCTGCACCTCACCAGTAAAGTCAGTGTGCAGATTTACCTAGCATCTTTCCATTCAGTTTTTTTAAGGGAAGTTGCTACACATTTTATCCCTCTTATCTGTTTTTTTACAATGTTGTGCTTAGTACTTATTTTGATGGAATTAGCGATCCATCAGTAGGTATTAAAGATTCCTGACAAACATTGCCAGCTGCATGTTATGATCAAGAGGTGAGGACGAAGGAAACCATGTAATTACAAAGTGATTAATTACTAATTAATTACCTTATTTACAGTTTACTAATGAAAGAAACTGAGTTTAACACAAAATAAATCCAAGCTGTATTTTGGCAGAAAAAATGTTTAACAGATAAAAGTAGTTCCTCAAATTATAATAAAATCAAATTTCAAATAATGATTAAAGGCTTGCAAAAGACAAGCCAGAAAGCAATTAAAATTTAATAAATCATATTTTAGAACATTAAGGAGAAGAATCCTCCACAGCTCACACCAATAAGGCTAGCTCTTTCCTACAAGCCACAATACTAGGAATCTCAAAGAACTTAAACACAAAGCTCACAAAGATGCAGCTCTCTAGCCTGAAGGAAAGGAAGCTATCAAAAGAAACACAAATTCATGAAAGTCAAATAAAACCAAGTTAAAATATCTGAATTAAAAAGTACATGGACCAACAACAATGACAGAACTCAATGGTCTAGATGTCAGACTGGGACTGAAAACATCTTTAAATAAGATTTCAGGTGGCTGTACACCTGCATATTTAGGAGGGACCCCCCTCTCCTTGGCTAAACTTTAGAATACAAAAGAACATATACTGTAC
Source organism: Erpetoichthys calabaricus (assembly GCF_900747795.2). Lineage (NCBI taxonomy): Eukaryota > Metazoa > Chordata > Cladistia > Polypteriformes > Polypteridae > Erpetoichthys > Erpetoichthys calabaricus. The sequence goes on from NC_041395.2 coordinate 103,702,188, forward strand.
AACACAGAGAAAAAAATAAAAAATAACAAAGCATTAACAATGATTACAAATAAATTACAGGTAAAATTCCATTACAACGAATATCTTTACAACGAAATTTTCATTACAACGAAGTATTTTTCCCTCTGTAGTTGGAACTACACACTCCTCAGCCTCCCTGGAAAAGTCTATTCAGGGATCCTGGAGAGGAGGGTCCGTCGGATAGTTGAGCCTCGGATTCAGGAGGAACAGTGTGGTTTTCGTCCTGGTCGCGGAACAGTGGACCAGCTCTATACCCTTAGCAGGGTCCTGGAGGGTGCATGGGAGTTTGTCCAACCAGTCTACATGTGTTTTGTGGACTTGGAAAAGGCATTCGACCGTGTCCCTCGGGGAATCCTGTGGGAGGTACTCCGAGAGTATGGGGTACCGGCCCCCTGATAAGGGCTGTTCGGTCCCTGTACGATCGGTGCCAGAGCTTGGTCCGCATTGCCGGCAGTAAGTCGAACCCGTTTCCAGTGAGAGTTGGACTCCGCCAGGGCTGCCCTTTGTCACCGATTCTGTTCATAACTTTTATGGACAGAATTTCTAGGCGCAGCCAGGGCGTTGAGGGGGTCCGGTTTGGTGGGCTCAGGATTGGGTCACTGCTTTTTGCAGATGATGTTGTCCTGTTTGCTTCATCAGGCCGTGATCTTCAGCTCTCTCTGGATCGGTTCGCAGCCGAATGTGAAGCGGCTGGGATGAGAATCAGCACCTCCAAATCTGAGACCATGGTTCTCAGCCGGAAAAGGGTGGAGTGCCCTCTCAGGGTTGGTAGCGAGATCCTGCCCCAAGTGGAGGAGTTCAAGTATCTCGGGGTCTTGTTCACGAGTGAGGGAAGAATGGAGCGTGAGATCGACAGGTGGATCGGTGCGGCATCCGCAGTAATGCGGGCGCTGCATCGGTCTGTCGTGGTGAAAAAGGAGCTGAGCCACAAGGCGAAGCTCTCAATTTACCAGTCAATCTATGTTCCTACCCTCACCTATGGTCATGAGCTATGGGTAGTGACCGAAAGAACGAGATCGCGAATACAAGCGGCTGAAATGAGTTTCCTCCGCAGGGTGTCTGGGCTTTCCCTTAAAGATAGGGTGAGAAGCTCAGTCATCCGGGAGGGGCTCAGAGTAGAGCCGCTGCTCTTCCGCATCGAGAGGAGTCAGATGAGGTGGCTCGGGCATCTGATCAGGATGCCTCCTGGACGCCTCCCTGGTGAGGTGCTCCGGGCACGTCTAACCGGGAGGAGGCCTCGGGGAAGACCCAGGACACGCTGGAGGGACTATGTCTCTCGACTGGCCTGGGAACGCCTTGGGATTCTCCTGGAAGAGCTAGAAGAAGTGGCCGGGGAGAAGGAAGTCTGGGCATCTCTGCTCAAGCTGCTGCCCCCGCAACCCGACCTCGGATAAGCAGGAGACAATGGATGGATGGATGGACGAAGTATTTTTATGATCCCAACAGTTTCCCCATATGACACGAGTCTATAGAAATCTTGTTACTACGAAGTACATTCAACAGATAATTTCATTACAACGAAGTGCCCAAAAGACCTTGAAATGCCTGAATGAATCATTCCTAGAACAGTTAGTTCTGTGGTCACAGCTCAGTTGTGCACAACAGAGCAACAAACAGAAATCCATCCATTTTCCAACCCGCTGAATCCGAACACAGGGTCACGGGGGTCTGCTGGAGCCAATCCCAGCCAACACAGGGCACAAGGCAGGAACCAATCCCGGGCAGGGTGCCAACCCACCACAAACAGAAATATTGTAAAAAAAAAATTCTTTCTTCGAACGTTCCTCGTACTGTTTTTTTTTTTTCTGTTTTTGGTTTCGGTGGTTTTCAGGGATACCTTTTGCTTATTGCTCATCAACATTTGAAAAACATCCATTGGAATTTAACTCATTGTCACCCTCCTATAGAAACGGCAGACACGAAAAAACAATAACAGTTCATATTAGAAAAAAAAAACTTTACATTTTTGCAGCTCTCAATTGTGGCAAAAAGAAAAAGAACGTTACTAATGAATTCGGAATTTCGCCATCGACACTGTCAACTTTCTTGAAAGCAAAAAACGAAGAAAAATCTTGGGTTGCAAATGTATATGAACTGCTGCATTTGAAGACGTCAAAAAAGCCGTTTTTATGTGGTTAAGTGATGCTCGTTCAAGAAACATTCCTATTAATGCGGCACTCATTCAAGAAAATGTGAGGTTTCTAAACTCTCTTGGGACCTCCCCCAACTGGAGAACATGCCAAAGAGCTTCCCAAAGTACAATCACCATGTCTGTGGAAGACTCACAGCTCTGCTGCATCTCTCCGCCAAAGCAAATTCGATGGGTGATGCAAGGAACATTGTAAGTGCAGGGCACAGTATAACTTGGCCACTTACCTTTCCACGACCCTGCCTGACTGCTGTGTCTGTTCATAGGAGAATGGCAGATCATGCTACAATAAATAACCCTGCTGTTTCTGTTTCAAGCTGAATAAAGCTGTTTTTGCTAAATTACTGAGACTAAGCCTCATGTTTTGGGGTGCAAGACAGGGACTTATAGCTTGTCCCTGATCTTTTAGGATTCTCTTCTGTGGCGCCATACTGCACTGCTGTGAGCCTGCTGTTGCCCTGCCCTGGCAATGGACAAACAATCTTCCACAGACGCTGCAATCGTACTTCGGGACACACTTTGGCATGTCGCCCCATTAGGCAAGGGGTGGGGGGATCCCAAAAGATTTAAGAAACCACACCATATGAAGAAGAAGAAAAGGATGATTCGGCTTCTGATTGATAACTGTACTGCCCACAACATGCTTCCACATTTAGATAATGTTCGCATTGAATTCCTCCCACCCAATTGCACAGCAATACTTTAGCCATTGGATTTGGGCATCATTCGCACCCTGAAAGTGCATTATTGCAAGGAAAGGCAGAGAAAAATTCTCATCAGCATAACTTGTAGACAGGAGGAGATTAAAATTAATGCAAAAGAAGCTATTGAAATGATTGCAAATGCCTTGACACAAGTGAAAGAAATCACTATGGTGACAAATACAGAATCTCATTACAACAAACTTTTCATTACAACAAAATATTTTTTAGGTCCCTGGCAGTTCGTTGTAATGGAATTTTACCTGTATTACAAAGGAAGGTAAAATTGATTAACATAAAGAAAAAGAAGAGGTAGGGATGTAACTTCATGCAATATAAATAAAATTTATTATTATTATTATTATTATCCATTAACATAATAGGCTTGTCTATATTATGATTTTTAGGTTTATTATTTTCACCTAATTATGTAAGACACTATTGTAAACTTAAACAGCATCATGTGAATTTTATGCAGTCTTTTTTTCATCTTTTGTATCATGCCATTTGGTTTAGTGTATTTCTTTGTTCTTATTAGTTTTTAACAGACCAAAGAGAGAAAATTGGTGGTAGAACATGTTGTCATGAAATTGACCGGACAATGGATAAACCTCTCTTTTCTTACCTGGTACTAGGACAGTAGTAGATGACAACTAAAAAAGTGCCCATCTTGTCTGTGTGGGATTCAATGTTTTGTTAATTTGTTAATTAGAATGTTTTTTGTGATCTTTGAGTCATGTTCAAATAGAATGAATGATGAGTCCTTTAATTGTTTTCATTTAAGGAACTGTTTACTGTTTGTATCCTTCTTTTAAATTAGGACTGTTTTGGCATAATCCATTTGGATCACATGCTTGGCAGCATGCAGCATCTGAAACTCCATAACAAAGGCATCCATAAGAATCAAGTATACAAAATAACAATGAAATGATGTCACTAAACAACAAACAAAAACACATGCAATCTATACATAATGTATAAAATAGAATGTCTGTCTGTATGTTCCTTATACAATCCTATACCCTTTGACCAATCTGGGCCAATTTTTGCATAGTTGCTCTCCAGGACCGTATGGATAAAATAGAACATGCAAACAGACTGAAGCCTGGCTAGCAGACAAAATGACCAGAGCTTATCATTACTTATCTGAGCTGCTTCTGTTCTGTCTACTATGATATTAAATGGAATATTGTGCGCTTTGGCAGGGGGGTTGTTGGGTGTGGCTTGATCGAGAATGAAAGTGCAGTGCAACTCATGGGGCAATCAAAAGGTTGTTCTTTAACTCCTTTTTCAGCTTTTCTTCATAATTTAAGCACTATGAACTGTCCACCTTGAACTATGACAGCATTCACAGTTACAACCTAGCAAGGAGTTACTGCAATTCTGTAATCCAATCGGACTCAAAAAGAACAAATTCTCAACTCATAAGAGTAGAAACTTTAATAGAGAGGCAGTGTGAATGACAACTGGGTCACCATTTAAAAACACACAAACATTTGCTTTCTTTACTTAACCCATTCTACAAATATAGACGGCCAACGGTGGGTACTTCTGCTAGTCAAAAATAAAAATTAGTAATGTGTACAGAATGTGTACAAATGCTAGAAATAATCAACACGGTCCTGACACTTTCAGTACAATGAGTGGGTTGTTATACAATTCTAATGCTATATTTTCAGATGGGTTTCCTGATGTTCTACATAATTATTCTTTTCTTGGGAAAGAGTTCAAGAGAAAACAAAAAAGTGTATTGAAGTAACTGCAACACTCCCCTCTCAACACACCCAGCACACCCACTTTCATTTTAAAGGGAAGAGCTTGGTTATTGAATTTGATTCAGGCACGAAGTAGAAGTAGATCATTATTTTAATTTCCCCTTGAGCCCTTTTACAGTATGTCACTTCTGTGATAGGTTTATTGATGGAGCTGAAATGTTTTTTCAATTAATCATATATAATAATTCGAGAAATACATTAGTGTTTTTGTAATTCAGGAAAAGTATGCCATTTCAAGGTTCAAGAGCATTGCTTGAACATTTTAGCTGGATCTTTTTATTTTTTGTTAATAAATGCAAACTTAGTACGCAGTGGTTAATGCCAGTGCCTCGTGCTGTTGGAGACTGCGCTCAAATCCCAACCTGGACAATGTCTGGTGGAGTTTACAATTACACTCCTTGTGTGGATATGTCTTCTTTACTATTTCTTTGGATTAGTAATGTATCAGGTTATCTAAACAATCATAAAAAAGTCAAACTCTATCTTTAACAAATGGGCATGTAAGGATGTAAGGTGTATTGTGAAATCCATAATGCTTAAGTAGTTGTTAAAAAAAAAAACATGCAGCTCTGTCATATTCTATTTTCTGCTTGTCACACGGTCAGATATATATTGAACTTTAAAAAAATTTTAAATTTGCTTTCACGTGGCATTTCAACATTAAGGACCAGTGCAGCATAGCCCTACCAGATGTTATGTAAAGTAAGTATTAAGCTTCCTGCAGTAATTTAACTTGATATTAAAATGTATGGGAACCAGGGGAACTCCAACCATCTCAACCCCGAAACAGACAGGCAGAGACACGAGTTCCAGCACAGTACATTTTTATTTACAAGTGGGAAAGTGCTTTTTTCTTGTTCACCACAACATCACATTACAAAAGAGCACCAAATACACAGTATTTTCCTTTTTGTCTCCACGGTCAAGCTTTGTCCTGCTTCCTCCCAACCTGGTCCTCCGAATAGAGTGATGCGGCTCCTTTTATGTTACACCTGGTGGCTCATCAGGATTAACTGGAACTACTCCCAGGTGTAATGGAAACCCAAAGTAGGGTTCTATAGCTCCACCTGGCAGCCCCCACGAAACACAAAAGGATTTTGCCAAACTCCAACTCCTAGTGTGCCCTGTAGGAATCAATGGTGCCACAGCTGCCACAGAGGGCTGCCCTCTAGTGTCCCGGGGAAAGTAGTGCCTTGTGGATGCTCTCTCTCCCGGTCCTTCCGCCCAGCTGGCATCCCAGCCGGGTAAAGGCCATGGCCGCCCATCACAAATGTTTATAACAACCCTCAGCTTTGTCTTCTTAAGCAATTTCTTTCCATTTTTCAATGTAATTTCTTACCTAGAAAAGTACTCCTTCTTGTACTTTGTGAATTTATCTTTGTACTGGGTGCTGCAAGCCTGTTTTTGGCTGAGGGCCTGTACCAACTGGCCCTGCAGTGTTCCCCATACCCTTTGTTTTTTATTTAATTGTATGTTTCCACTTAAGGTTCAAGCTTTTCTTAATCTTGGCCATGCAGCACACTCGAGAGAAGAGGTATGAAAAGTCCACTACCATTTCCTCCTTTAAAGGTTGCCACATTAATCTGAACAAAAAAAAAGAAAGCTCAATATCAGGAATGTATCATTCACAAGACATTATACTGCACCTTGATATTTATCCACCAGTAACGATATCCAGACTAAACTTGAAAAAGCCACCAAGGAAGATTATATGTGCTCCTTCTTGGAAAAGAAGCCAGCAATGTGATGTTCCAGTTTCAAAGAAGCACTAGTGCAGGTCTAGTGCAGAAAGACCTGGGGCCTCATGCATAATGCCGTGCATAGAATTCGCACTATAACATGACGTAAGCACAAAAGCCGAAATGTGTTTAAGCACAGAAAAATCCAGATGCAGGAATCTGTGTGTTCGCCAACTTCCGCGTTTTTCCGCTACATAAATCCCTCTCAGCGTGGAAATAAATGCACGTGCACGCACCTGCTGTCCCAGAATTACGCCTCTTTGAATATGCAAAGCAATATAAATAGCCCTTAATCCCAGCATTCTGTGAAAAGGCAATGGCAAAAGTACGAGGAAAAATAGAAGAATTTTAGCGAATACCAAATGGAGGCAAAGAAAAACGTACTATTTGTTGGTTTAAACAGTTATATAAGCAACAAAAGGAAGTTGATCGAGTGACATAGCGTGTCGGAGAAACTCGAAAGCTCAAGTTCACAAAGTCGCACGGTAACCGAAATAAAAAAGAAGTTGTCACATATCAAAGTCGGCGTGAAAAGGCGTCTTGTAGCCCACCGTCTGAGTGTCATATGAAAGCTTATTAGGGTACAGTGAAAAAAAAGGCACACAATGTGAAAGAAGCACGAAATGTCAACTTTAATCTCGAAATTTCCACTTTAATCACGTAGTTTATTTTGTCATTAAAGTAGAACATCATAAACTTCATCTTAAAATCGTTTAATTTACTAGTTTCTCAAATCCCATCGTAACTAAGGTAGCAGGTTAAATGCTTTGTTGTGTATTTGATCTTATATGTGCTCTATGTGTCTGAATCACTATGTGCTCTTCCTCCGACAGGACACAGAATCCATTATGTTCATAATATTACAGCTCTCTGAATAATTAAAATACTGAGAAGTATACGTGATATCATTTTCATGATGATATGAGTTAAAGCATATTATTAAACATGGGAACACGGTGGCGCAGTGATTGTTCATGTCTTACACAAGATGCTTGCTGCACCATGCGCGACCTTCAATGAAATGCTTTATTACAGAAGTACTGTCTTTTTCAAACATACTAACCCCCAATTCCTGTCCTTACTTTTCTTTCTCCAAATACCCACAGCTCTGTAATAGACGTTAAGCCATCTGTAAGCTTAGAACGCAGATTCTTCAAAACTTTTAAGGAACATCGAACTGTCATCGTAATGTTTAATTATTCTATCTATCTATCCTTCCAGTGTTGCACCAGCCACAGCATGAAAACAGGGCGAGGCAGAAACAATCCGTGAACGAAGCTCAAGCTCGCTAGCGCTGCAGCACCGTGTAGTTGAAGTTAAAGTTTTATCTGTATAATATAATCAACATATTTTGCTGCATTTCATCTTAAAAATGATATCGTCATCATATGTAAATACGCGCTTTATAAAGTGGCTCAGATTGTGCAATATTATAACTGTATCATAAGTACAATTACCTCACAGTAACTTGCAAGTACAAACATTTCTACAAGGAGCACTCGATGGACTGATTGAGTGCGTTTAGAGTTCTTGGGATGAAACTGTTGGTGAACCGCGAGGTCCGAACAGCAAAGGCTGTGAAGCGTTGGTCGGATGAGAGCAGTTCAAATAGTGAATGGCTGAGGCAGCGAGTGCTGTACAGTGATCCCTCGCTATATCGCGCTTCACCTTTCGCGGCTTCACTGTATCGCGGATTTTATATGTAAGCATATTTAAATATATATTGCAGATTTTTTGCTGGTTCGCGGATTTCTGCGGACAATGGGTCTTTTAATTTCTGGTACATGCTTCCTCAGTTGGTTTGCCCAGTTGATTTCATACAAGGGACGCTATTGGCAGATGGCTGAGAAGAAACCCAACTTACTTTTCTCTCTCTCTCTCTTGCGCTGACTTTCTCTGATCCTGACGTAGGGGGATTGAGCAGGGGGGCTGTTCGCACACCTAGACGATACGGACGCTCGTCTAAAATGCTGAAGATTATCTTCACGTTGCTACCTTCTGTGCAGCTGCTTCCTGAAGCGACATGCTGCACGGTGCTTCACATACTTAAAAGCTCGAAGGGCACGTATTGATTTTTGCTTGTTTGTTTTTATCTCTCTCTCTCTTTGTCTGCTCCTGACGGAGGGGGTGTGAGCTGCCGCCTTCAACAGCTTTGTGCCGTGGTGCTTCGCATACTTAAAAGCCAAACAGCCCTATTGATTTGTTTGCTTTCCTCTGTCTTTCTGACATTCTGTGCTCCTGACGCGCACTCCTTTGAAGAGGAAGATATGTTTGCATTCTTTTAATTGTGAGACGGAACTGTCATCTCTGTCTTGTCATGGAGCACAGTTTAAACTTTTGAAAAAGAGACAAATGTTTGTTTACAGTGTTTGAATAACGTTCCTGTCTCTCTACAATCTCCTGTGTTTCTGCGCAAATCTGTGACCCAAGCATGACAATATAAAAATAACCATATAAACATATGGTTTCTACTTCGCGGATTTTCTTATTTCGCGGGTGGCTCTGAAACACAACCCCCGCGATGGAGGAGGGATTACTGTATACAGATAATTCTCTTTCTGATCAGCTGCTGTAGATCTGTGATTCACACTCAGATACAGTGAAATAAATACTCCGAGTGGTGCAGTGAGAGTAATATGGAAAAAGATGATCCACTGTGGCAACCCCTAATGGGAGCAGCTGACAGACAAGAAGAAGGTGCAGTGAGAGTAACAACACTAAAGCAGTTATGGTATTTAGAATAGTTTGACCATTCTGTGGACCATTATATTGTTACAGGTTAATTACAATCAGATGCAATAAATTTATGAACAATATGCGGTTAATTTCAATGTATTTGATAAAGCCACCATCATGGATGTGGATCTAAGAAAGTGTAACCACATAGGAACAGTAGCACTGCTTTGACGCTGGGTGCCACCAGTCTGCAAAACTGAGCGGAGAACTTGCGTATGACAGGGTATGAGGTACTGTGGAAAAGTGTGTGGCTTTACGCCAAGTGTAGGTTTTATACATCACAATTTGAATGTGGAAACGTTCTTACACAACATTTCTGTGCGTACGCACCGTTTATACATGAGGCCCCAGGTATGTATGTAGAAATCATTTTTCAATTGTTTGTTGGCCTCAGCAAATATCTACAGTATTTGTGACTCAAATTCTTTGTTCTAGAAGGTTATGTTCTTTTTTTGCTTACTGAAGACATCCTCAAATTCACAATCCTTAGCAGAGAGTAATGAGGAAGATTAATGTAAATTGAAAACAATTTGGATTCTATGCACACCAAATTCTGGCACTTTTCCTATTTTATGTTATGCACTCATAACCAGGAAAAGCCAGAATAATAAGGTGCTTAGGGAACTCGTTAAAATGTAATTGTTTTTTTCAAACAGTATGCCCACAGTACCTTTCAAATGTAATTATTCAGTATACTAAATGTGAATAAATTATGCTTTCTAAAAAAGACCGACTTGTTTTGGACTTCTTTAGTTTTAGTCTTAATTTTTCTGCTAAAGTATCTCCCTTGAATGAATTTTTCTCATAGGATAGAAGTGCTGAGTATAATAATTGTTGTATTTCATATTGGGACAAATTAAATCCTCTCATTCAATACTCCTTTTTTTAATGAAGGCCATATTTTTTTTTATAGATGTTAATTCAGAAACATTACTCAGTACCAAATTCCAAGAAAATTACTAAGCACAAAAATGAAGATAAAGAAAAAAGGAAAATCTAAACCACAAAGCCATTTGCCTTTAAAAAAGGCAACTCTGAAGCCAAAGAATGTACTCAAAGGAAAACTCAATTTTGAAGCACAAAACAAGGGAGCAGTGTACACAGAAGCAGATGCAAAACCTCAATGGCCTGACTGAGGCTTAACCATATATGCTATATAGACCCCAAGTTCACGTTAAGAGGTCTAATCAATGCACCTGGAGCTGGTAATGACAATCCACCACCTTCTTCTTTTTCTTCTTCTTCCTTTTCATCTTTTCCCATTTCTGTGTGTTGTTGATATGCCTAATCAACCATCTCCATATAACGCGGTCCTGCACCTCCTCAGTCAAACCGTTTTCCTTCAGATATTCTTTTACTTTATCCTTCCACCTCTGCTTTGGCCTCCCTCACTTTCTCTTTTCTGTGTACTTCTATTCCCATCACTCTTTTGCGCACATATTCATTGTCTCTCCTCATCACATGTCCATGCCACTTTCTCCCCCACTTTTGCTGTACCTCTGATTGTCTCATTTCTTATTCTGTCCTTTTTTTGTAACTCCACACATCCATCTCAACATTCTCTTTTCTCTCACATCTAACTTCTCCTGCGCTCTCTTTACTGTTTATGCCTCAGCTCCATAAATCATTTTTGATCTTACCATTTACCAACTTGGAGATTTAGCATTGGCAAAGTCTCAACTGGTGTAAGGAAGAAATTCGGTAAGTGTTTAATAGAATGTATGAAGGTTTCTTGAAGGAATTGTTGAATAATACATGGTTGGTAACTGCGGTAGGCATCTCACACTAGTTAGGGTAGAATCCTGTCTAGGACCAGCCAGTGGGACTAGTAGGATTCTTTATCTTTACAAAGTTAATGCCACAGCAACAATGCAGTGGCTATAAGGACCTTATATGGTCACAGGTGTTACAGAGGAAACTATTAAAGCACTTGTGGCTTCTTAATTAAGGGTTTCTCCCCTCTGTCATCATAGACTAAACTACACTTATAAGCAACAGAGAATACAAAATGGACAATTACAAAACAGTTAGCAGAGACAGGGACTTTAGAAATCAAAGAGAGACAAATGTTTAAGTCCATTCTGAGTTACAATGTAAATAGAAGGAAGATTTTTCTCATGATGATTGATTTTGAACAACATGACTTGGTTGCTACATTTAGTATGCCTCACAATTCATTTGAAGCTAAACTCAAATGAAAGGAAAGAGATCTTGAGCTCTGAGTCAGTATGACAGAGAACCATGCCTGGTAAGTGTCTACGACTGTTTTGTGCAAAAATACATTTTATGTTTGGATTAACTTTTATACGTGAACACATGTTCTCTGTAACAAACAGCATGGTGGCAGAGTGAGTAGCACTCAGGCATCCAGTTTTCAGGATTCAGACCTCATCCTTATTTATGTCCATTAAGAGTTTGCATGGCCTATCCGTGTCTAGGTTAGTTTACCTGGTTTGGCTAATTTGCTATTCCAAGTTTGCCTGAGTGAGTGAACTTCGAGGTGGACTGACAACATGCCTAGAACTGTACCTGCCTTACTCCTAGTCCTGAAGATGCTCCCCATGACCTTTAATTGGGTAACATGGGTTAAATTATGTTCACTGTATTGTAATAAATTGAATAATCACTCTTTCGAACATGACTTACAAAGAGTAGTCATTCACCTGTCCTTTGGAGCTGTCAATCAACCATGTCTTTGTAGGGTTCAGAGAAACGTGGAGACCACCCATAAAGAAGACAAATAACAATTAGGAAGATGATTTTGGCGTGTAGTAAGACACTCAGGAAATTTATTGTTTCTTTTTTTAGTGTAGTTATCTGTTATGTATATCATGGTTATAATACAGTATACATATTAACCTGTACAGCATCTATATATATAAAATCCCTATGTGCGTCCAGGTGTCCGTGTGTGGGTGTCTTCTGGTGAAGTGCGCATGCGCGGGGCACGGTGCTATGCGCGATATTACTGTCAGAGAAAGTTAGAGGCGTTTTACGGAAATACAAACCAGTATTACTGCGAGAGGAAATTAAAGGTACACAATACAGTGACGCATATTACAGCCGCATACAAGCCAGTATTACTGTCAGAGGAGATTAAAGGCATATTACAGACACGCACGCCTGTATTACCGCCAGAGAAAATTAAAGGTATATTACGGACGTATATTACGGACATACAAGCCAGCGAACGTACAAGACGGTATCCTTCAATAAGGGTGCACACAGGCATCCTTCAATAAGGGCGCGCACAAAAAGGAGAGCCTCAAAAGGACGACCTCAATTGGGCGCAGCGAATTACGCGCGCGTAAATAAAGATCTACACCTGTTGCTCTTCACATATGCCAGAGCCATTTGAACTAAATTATCTACGCGCCCTTATTGAATAGAGCCGTACAAGACAGTATTACTGTCACAGAAAATTAAAGACACACAATACACGGCGGCAGCCCACGAAGAACGGTCAGCTCAGCAAGTAAACATCAACAAAAGAAAGGCTGAAAGAAAGAAAAATACGACCAACAAAAAGAATAAGGTCAAAGTCCCTTGCCATTTAATATAGACTGTTCCTACTAATGTTTATGCATTACTGTTATAGCGCCCGTTATTGTAACGGGCTAAATGACTAGTTTCAACATAAATGGCTACATAAACAATAATGTATAAAATATACATCATTCAGCAGTCCTTCAGAATTGACTTGGATGCTGCTTGAATGTGAAGTTGTTACATAAGGAAGTGTTAAATACTGTTCATACGACCATAGTATATTTTATTTGCAAATTGTTTTAGTTAATAAAAGCTGATCACAAAAGTGGCTCTTTAAAATGTCATGTAAGGGTGACATGTGGGCCAAGTGGTTAATGCTTTTGCCTCAAGGCCTCAAGGCTGATCCATTCACTTTCTATTTGTAGTTTATACTTTCTCCTTGTGTGTACATGAGTTTTTCTGCTCGTGTCTCAGGTTTTTCATTCTACAGTTCTGAAATCACCCATTGGTTGGATCTGTCTTTGCTTTTCAAAAAACATGCGCCCCATCCAGAACTGGCTCATAACCTGTTCTATATAGTATCTACTAAACAATACAGAAAACATATAATATTACAGCACATCGCAATGAAAATGTACTTTTGAAGTACAATTCAATCAACAATAAAAATAGAATTGGCTAATTAAGTACAATATATGGGAATATATGAGTGATGAGTTACATAATATTCTCACAACTGCTTAATCTATTTGAGCGTCATGTGGACTGAAGATTAACCCAGCAGCACTGGACTCAAGGCAGGCACTAATCCTGGAAAGGGTGCCAGCCCAGCGCAGGTTCCACTCATACAAACATCTACATGAGTCCAATTTAGGATAGCCAGTTAACCCAACTTGCATATCTTTGAGGAAGTGGAAGGACAAGCAGAGTATCTGGAGGAAAACCCACACAGAGAACATAAAAAATCCTGAAGGACAACAACCTGGCACAGGATTTGTAGCTAGACAGCTACTACTGTTTGAGTAATATTTATCATGAAATGTGAAACAATGAAATTGAAACAAATGTTCAAAACAGGACCTGGAGAAATGGTCCTTGTGAGAGATGGTAAATCAGAAACAGTATTTTTACAGTCTATGATCTTTGTGGTCTGCTGTCTGAGTTTCTATTATGGTTATAGCTAAAGAAGATGTTGCTCCTCATAAGCATTTGTATGTATGGTTCATTTGTAATTGTAATATTTTACAGTATTTCGTTGTCTAAATTATTCTAAAGTAAAACCAGGAATCAGTGCATAGATTCTGATTCATGATGATTTAGCATATGTTCAACATTTGTCCACCAGGGGGCACTGACTGCTAACATAACAAATGAGAGATTCATTCAGTTACTCACATGACATTCTATGTAAATATTTCATAATATATTAATGAAAAGATATCCCTGTTGCATATTGCTTACTTTCCTGGGGCTAGTAGTTGACCATGAAAGCTGGTTAATGATTTTGAGACATTCCTGGGACACATCTATTTAGGTGTAATTTATTATCCTAAAGAGACATTTTACCTTTAAGATCATATACTTTTCTCATGGAGTTACTGTAAAAAGTACTTTATTTGTCAAAAAAAAGAGAAGAGCATTGCACAGTTGTGTAAGGGACTTGTTTTAACTATTCAGATAAGGCTTAATCTTCAGAAACAAAGTATGATTTTTTTTTATACTGGTAATGAAGGAAGCTCTCTAAAGCACTACCACAATTTTGATGTACACTTTGTTTTACTTTATAGTCTGTTCCTTGTACTCAGTTTATCGAACTTTGTATCTAATTCATGATTTTGTCTTTTCTTGCCAGGAAGTCGTCAGCTCCCTGTGAACCTGATATGAATTTAATTCTATGAGGAAGGAACAAAAGAGAAAGAAAAAAAAACACTTTTGCTATCTCAGATTTTTTTGGACGACTACCTACTCTCAGAGTAATACTGTGTGGTTTGGTGACCATGAGAAATTTATATTTTCATAAAATATAATACAATTAGACATTTAGGTGACACTTAAATATATATTGTTATCAGTGAATTGGTTTGTTTTTATGCAGTATGCCTTCCTCTCACATCCCCAAAGATGTTCTACTTAGATTAATTGGTGACTTGTGAGTGGGCCCTGCAATGAAGGAGTACTAGGACTTGTTCCTACCTTGTGCCCAATGTTGCCAGCTCCGCGGAATGGTAAATTGGATTAAGTGGGTTTGAAAATATTAAGTATTATGTATGTATTATGTAAGAAAATAAGAATGGGTTGTTGTCACCATAACCCTGAATTTATGAGCATGCTGTATGGCTTGCTCGGGCACCATTATCCCATTATCCCTGGCTTAGTGGGGTGTGGGTTGAATGGGAATGATGGGCATCGATGGGGCTCCTTTTATCTTTTTCTATAATTCCTCATTTGTAATTGCTGATTACTACCTATGCCTTATTTTGTACTTACTGTATTGGTTTTTGAGATTGTTTGTTTCAATAAAATTTGATTGCAGAATATTAGGAACTTAAGAACACTTTTAATATTGTTTTCATACAACTTCATATATTATATAATTATGTTTCATGTCATAACGTCATTAAATACAAGCCAAACACAAACCTTTTTGTACTTAAGTGTAGTTGGTGCAACACAGTAAAGCAAGATAGTGAACAGGGCAGGTTAACTAGAAGACACAGTTTCTGTTAAAAAACAGTGGAAAGAACTTCTGTGTGTATTTGAGTATAATGATATAATGAATGTTTCAATGAGTGAGTTGAAAACCAAGTAAGGACTTCTATGAAGACTCAAACAGTAAACAAGCTGGGACTAAAAAGATCTTGAGTGTTGGTTTGGTTTACATCAGGTAAGTAGTGCTTGTGAAAGGGGATGCAAGTGTTGTTCAGAGGGCAATTCAGAGATTGCCTTTGAGATTGGCTTTGACATGACCTGCCATCAGAAAAATTCAAGAGAGAATCAAATTCTACAATAATTCTGGGAGATGCCTAAAGACGACCAAGACTAAAAGCCAACACAAACATGTTATGTCCAAACTTGGTAGCAAACTCCAGAGGTGAAGTGCTTGTGGGAGTCATGCAGATGATCAGGGTATTGCAGACCTGGTAGAGAAAGGGCTCAGCACACCACTTGGTCACAGTCAGAAACACTTAATGGCAGAAATGTTGTATTTTATGCCAGCACAGAAAATAAGAATGCCTGACAGGGGTAGTATAGTATAATTATTAAATAAGAGCCTTGCACCAAATTATTCTCATGGCAAATGACTAAAAGAATGGCTGGGTGGACAGGTAAAAAAATAGGAGAATTCCTCTTTTGTTGGTAGATGGCTACTGAGCATCCATGGAGAGAGAGCAAGTACAAGGATTCTCCTAGGTGTGATCAGGTGCCTGTCCCTTTATATGGAAGCTGGGCATCAGAAAGCAAGGCTACCTGTGGCTGCCAGAGGGAGTTTTGGGTAAATGGTCCCAGGATTTTCATAGAGGACTCCTAAACCCAGAATTGACTTAGAGTGGAGTTTAGGACCTTCTTGACCCACAAGATTGTGTGATGAGAGATGAGTTTCAGGTGATCATTTGACTGATTGGAAGAAGACAGGCAGCAATTAGAATGAAAGAAAGAAAGAAATTGTTAGGGGTGGTTGTAAGCTTAGAGGCAGAAGTTGTAGCACTTTTTGGATATGCAAATTGACGAGACACTTTACCTCCTGGAGAGTGTTATGTAACAGCCTGCATTTGTTCAATGGTTTATGTATATTTTCCGTTTTTATTGTTATATTGTTTTCATGTGCTTTTTGTATCTGTGTAAATTTGGTTAATATTGTTAAGTCTTTTTATTATTTAGTGTTTATGTATTGTGTTTTTAGTTAGATTCCTTGTATTCTGTCAGTGGTACCCTTAGAGACAAGGCCACCTTGACATTATCAGTGAAGGACCGCCCTTAATCTATATATTTCAGGCTTGGGAGTATGTCCCTTAGAGGTTCATTTATTGCCATGAAGTGCTTTTATATGTGTGTGTTGTTCTTTGGAATTTTCTGTTCATTTAATATTTTGCATCTGATTATTAGATTTCACTTTGAACCTTTTTTCATTGGAGTGCTTTTTTAGACATATTCTTCATCCTCTTCATTTGTAAAGTTTCTTTGCTCATCTTTTTGTTCATACTCTCCCTTCATGGGCATTTTTGTACATTTTGAAGTACTTTTTGAACTTTAAAAACCTATAATCCATTTTGGGCCTGTGCAGGCCAAATCTTACCTGTTGAGTTTGGGGTCAGGCTGACTGCGGAGAGGCCTATCATTATGCAGGCCACTAAAGGTCTTGGCCTATTTTGTGAATCTTTTTAGATGCAATATGGAATATGTTGCCATACACGTGTCACAATTATTAAAGTGATTTACTTTTAATTTACAGTAATCCCTCGCTACTTCGCGGTTCACTTTTCACGGATTCACGACTTCGCGGATTTTATATGTAAGCATATCTAAATATATAACGCGGATTTTTCGCTGCTTCGCGGGTTTCTGCGGACAATGGGTCTTTTTACTTCTGGTATTTGCTTCCTCAGTTGGTTTGCCCAGTTGATTTCATACAAGAGATGCTATTGGCGGATGGCTGAGAAGCTACCCAATCAGAGCACGCAGTTAAGTTCCTGTGTGCTGCTGATTGGCTCAGCGACGGAGTGCTGCATTAACCAGGAAGTCTCATCTCACTCAGTTAGCATTAACGTGCTCTTGCTACTGCATTCAGGGGATTATCACCTTCATCGTCATCATTTTTACTGCGCAGCATATTCATCACGTCATATATAGCTACGTGTACTTCGCTATACAGTAAGTGTAAACTTATCTACCGATTTCATATTGCTTAGCAGTTGTCCCTGTTATTAATAGAGTAAAGGGTGGGTTGTAAACAATACAGGGAGGGTTTAAAAACGTCCAAATACACGTTAAATAATTAAATAAATATGGTGTCCCTACTTCGCGGAAATTCAGTTATCGCGGTCGGCCTTCGAACCTATCTCCCGCGATAAGTGAGGGATTACTGTATTGTAAAAATTAAAATTACCAGATGCCAGACTACACCGAAAGGAAATAAAGCCACAATAGTGTACATTCACCTAAAATAACTTGCTTAATCTAATCCCAGTTTAGCTTGTTACTACTACTACTACTACTAATAATAATAACAATATACTGTACATTTTAAAATATTAAAGCTTTTATCTAGTTCATGGATTCTTTCTGTTCAGACACATTGCATTTCATCCAGAGTTTTCAAAAAACATATTATCTTCACACTTGTGAATGGCAGTTGTGGATTGGCTGCTATTGACAAACACTTTATGAGAGGGATTTAACAGGAAGACTCACAAACAATAAATGATCCAATTAATCCTTGACTAATAAAGCCTGGCTCAACACACCCCCACCTCCAGTCCCACAAACATCACTTTCTGTGGACATGCTTAACCTGTGCAGGAAATTATTTTACATACAGTTCCCCAGCAGTGACCTACAAGAGAGTCTCTTGACTTATTGAAAAGTTAAATGACTGCCTTTTTCAATATGGAAATAGTGTATCATAAATAGAAATACTTTTCAAAGACCAACAGAAAAAAAGATACCTGTGTTACTGTTTACCTTACTTCTCCTACTCCAAATCATTTGTAGTGAAAGAAAGGACAAACACTTGGTGAGTATGAAGATATTTATGTAATAAGAGCATGTATTATTTATGTAATAAAAACATAAGAAAACATTTTTGTGTGAACAGGTCATTCTGCCCCCAGCACTGATTCTTTATTCTTATTCATTTAATGCTACAACATAAGTACAGTAATCCCTCCTTCATCTCGGGGGTTGCGTTCCAGAGCCACCCGCGAAATAAGAAAATCCGCGAAGTAGAAACCATATGTTTATATGATTATTTTTATATTGTCATGCTTGGGTCACAGATTTGCACAGAAACACAGGAGGTTGTAGAGAGACAGGAACGTTATTCAAACACTGCAAACAAACATTTGTCTCTTTTTCAAAAGTTTAAACTGTGCTCCATGACAAGACAAAGATGACAGTTCCATCTCACAATTAAAAGAATGCAAACATATCTTCCTCTTCAAAGGAGTGCGCGTCAGGAGCACAGAATGTCACACAGATAGAGAAAAGCAAACAAATCAATAGGGCTGTTTGGCTTTTAAGTATGCGAAGCACCGCGGCACAAAGCTGTTGAAGGCGGCAGCTCACACCCCCTCCGTCAGGAGCAGGGAGAGAGAGAGAGAGATAGAGAGAGACAGAGTTTGTTTTTCAATCAAAAATCAATACGTGCCCTTCGAGCTTTTAAGTATGCGAAGCACCGTGCAGCATGTTGTTTCAGGAAGCAGCTGCACAAAAGATAGCAACGTGAAGATAATCTTTCAGCATTTTTAGACGAGCATCCGTATCGTCTAGGTGTGCGAACAGCCCCCCTGCTCAATCCCCCTACGTCAGGATCAGAGAAAGTCAGCGCAAGAGAGAGAGAAAAGTAAGCTGGGTAGCTTCTCAGCCATCTGCCAATAGCGTCCCTTGTATGAAATCAACTGGGCAAACCAACTGAGGAAGCATGTACCAGAAATTAAAAGACCCATTGTCCTCAGAAATCCGCGAACCAGCAAAAGATCCACGATATATATTTAAATATGCTTACATATAAAATCCGCGATGGAGTGTAGCCGCGAAAGGCAAAGGGCGATATAGCGAGGGATCACTGTAATGCTCAATATATAAATATTGAGTCAAGTCTGAAAAGTAAAAGACTATTTGCACTAGACTATTAAACTTTTTTTCATCATGTTTTTATTGTAGTTAAGGGTCTTCTACAATTTCTATCAAGTTTTTTAATATTGTAATAACTCAATAAGTCATGTTCTGTCGCTGATTGAAGATCTCCTCCTGTTTTTTTAGGAAACAAAATCATTTTCTTTTTTTTTATGGGAACTTTATATGTTTAAAGCCCCTAAAATTAAAATTGTCAGTGGACTAAAATCCAACATTCCCTTTTGATTTTCGTTCAGAAAAGAAGTGCAATTCGTCTATTAGTGTGGTGAGGCAAATACCTATATTTACAAGTAAGAATGATGGAATAACACCAAACACTGTACAATAAATGTGCAAAGCAAACCTCTAACATCAGTCTATGCAATTCCATTGTGAAGTTAATAATCTGCAGTGTTACACTGAAAAGCAAAATTCAATATTGTATTCCACATAAATGGCTCACTCTGTGGCCCTGAACAAATCACTTTATCTTTTTGTGACTCAATATGTAAAAAGGTTTGCAAAATTATTATACTACTTGACAGGTTGTTAATTAAAAAAGAAATGGTATAAAATAATATTTGTTTGTATCAGTCCGTGGGTGAGACTTCTCCAAATAAAAATAAACTTTAACTTAATGGAATTCACCTCTGGTTTCCTTCACTTCTTCACTTTACATGCCATCTCATCTCCCACCTCCATACTAACAGTCATAAAATGTAAAATTTATACTAGAATTATATTTATTATTAAGAGAGAGTCTAGTGCAGTACAATATTTTACAGATTAAACAATCAAATTCAGTTGCTGATCTTTTTTCTGTTTTTCTGTTTGATGACAACATAAAAAGTAAAGAGAACAGAAGAAAGGAATGTGTAATTTTTCTACATTTTCCTGCTAAAAGTCATTTTTCTAATTACGTCACTGACTTCTCCATTGAGTGCACAGTTGCTTTGATATTACATTGTTTCTACATATTTCTACTTTACATGGCATGAGATACTCCACGGTGGCACGGTGGAGTTAGGATAAAGTGGGTTGGATAATGGATGGAGATACTCCACCTGCCATCTTATTTAAAGGTAATCAGGGCACTAGAAGATTGGCTGAAGCAAAAAAGAAGTGAAGCCATTTGCAAAAGAAAAGATTTTACTTAGCATTTCAATATGCCTGGGTTTTCATCATCAATGTTTTAAAATGTTTAACAAATATCATCATGTCTGTTTATTCAGTATGCCAAATCACAGTTCTGCTGGCTTCTCTATCGGCCATTTCAACTTAAAAGAAGTCTCTGCCGCTAGTAAAAAAAAACTAACTTATACTGAATTTAATCTACAAAGATGTTAACAGTTATAACACATTTGATGTTAAGCCTTAGCAGGCCTTTGTGCTAAGTTGAAAAAATGAAACCTTTGCAGAAAAGCACACTTTACAAAGAGAAAAACAAATGCTGTTGCTGGGCTGTTCAACAAGGGCTAGCAGGAGGCAGTGAGTAGATGCAGTAGTCTCAAAGAAAAACAATGAAGCATGCAATCCGTCAGTTGTAAATGTCCTTATTTTTGTTTGTAGAATATTTTTATACCTTGACAATTGTCAGTCCAGTGTGCCATGCATCATAACCATTTTGTTTTTCTTGAAGAATGGAACAAGTAATGTAAAGAAGAATAAACAAACAGTGATAGCCTTAAGCATCCAACATGTGCAAATACTGTACACTAAATAATATATTTTGGAGACGTTTATATATATGTATGTATACTGTGATGGATGGCAGGGCTGGGCTGACATCCCAGCCGGGATAAACCCCTATACCCTTACTTTGCAGGGAGGCCAGCTGTAGTGGATATGCAGGAGGTGTGGCCTCCCTGATACACTGAATGTCAGCATTCCAGGACCAGTATGCTCATTCAGGTGCCTGCAGGGCATGCTGGACATTGCAGTCCTGTGGGACAACCCTGCTGGGCTCCTTGGGCACCAAGACAGGGAGCTGCTGGGAAGGCTGTCCCTATTTTCAGGGGGTTCTGCCTGACTCAAGAATGTTTACTCCTTGACACCAGAAGTATTCCTGGGTCCGGCATAAAAGAGGCTGCCTCCGTCCACTCATGGGTCAGAGTTGGGAGAGGAATGGGACAAGGCTTGCCTGGAGCAGGAAAGGAAAGGAAAAGAATTGAGAAGAAAAGAAGAAGAAAGAGTGTTACTTATTAAAAAACATATGAAAATTATTTTGTTTAATAAAAAAGGTAATTTTGAAACCAGCACTGTGGTCAGTGTGATTGAGTCTGAGGTTTATATATATACTGTATATAGGTGGAAGAAAGCAGCAAAATAGATTACAAATCACTCAAGTTGGCAATAATCGATGGCATTCAACAGTGACAGAAGAAAACCACTGACACATCCTGTGGGAAAAAAGAAAACATTTTGTAACAGTTTTATAAATCAATAACTAATTTTTTTGAAGTTCAAGTTCATAAGAAGTAATTTCTTAGACATCACAAAACCATTCACTCATCAATATGATCCAAAGTGGCACACTGTAATCTGAAATGGCAGGTTATGTTATGTAATTTTCTCATACATAAAGGAATAGTTATGTCATTATCTTAATAAAAATATATTTTTATGCATTTTAATTATGCAGTTAATTATTTTTTATTATCAGTGGCATAGTAATATTATATATTTATTGTAGCCACTGCAAATAGTTTTACCCAATTGTTCTGTTACAGTCTAAATAAAACATCCTGAAATGGCAATTCATAAATTTCATTTGTGTGGTTTTCTGTGTCTTTTTGTGGATCCAGACTTCTAGTCTGTGGCTGCTGTTGCTGCTAGAATTGGATTCTGTTTGGGGGATAGATATAAACTGTATTTAAAGATTGTGATTTTTTTAAAAAGCTAATATCATGAAAAAAATGTAAATCAAATGAAGATACTGAGACTGCATCAAATTGTGAGAGAGACATGTATCCCCATCCTTACTACTGAACAAGCCTTATTTTTAAATTACTAAAAATAAATTACATTAAATAAAAATAAAACAGATATATGAATGTCATATCAGCTTTTGTTATTTCCCTATAACCTATAACATCTCTCCATGTATTGTTACATTTACCCTGTAACAAAAATTTAATTCAGGACCTGCAATCAAATTGTGATTAGGAGCAAATATTTTTATCCATTGGCTTCTAAGCTTCCATGGTGATGGCACATCCATTATTTGTGTAAAATGTGACTTACCTGTGGGGTTTGTTTTGATCAGTAAATCAAAGCACTGTATGCTGGTAAACTGTAACTAGGTAACAGTGCTTAAAATGTTAATTTAAAAAATTAGCAGGGGTTAAACGTGCCCAAACCTCATAAATTTTGAAATTACCATTTATCTTTAGCATTTTTATCATAGTTATTTGACTTAGATAAACAGCCTACGGCTAGACCCCTAATCTATTATATGGCTATATGCTCTTATAATCTTTCAATAACATTACAGGAGGTATTTTTGCTACAAAATACAAAACAAAAATTAGAATTTAGAAATTACAGAATTAATTAGCCAGTATTTTGGATTTCAAAAAGTGTGACCCAAGTTCACTTCTAAAGATTGTCCAAGCTGACCACCATCAAGAGAGTGATTCTCACAATTAATTTGTGATTTGTCATATTGCTCAGAAATAGTTCAGAATCACAGTCAATTTCAGTTTTTTGTATAATGTGCATTAAAAGATTACAAGCAATCATCCCACTGATGGCTTTAAGTAAATGTTTTTCTTCACAAAACAAGCAGTGCATTACAACAATTGCAGTGTAATGAAGTAATAATTCTTAAACAAACTGGCATTGCATGTTCATCCATCAGTCCATTCTTGAACCCACTTAATTTAATTTAACTATACAATATCACACATAATAAAGCAGAACAGCTCCAACAATTCTATATAAAGGAAAGCAGCATATTGGTATATGGAAAAGATTTTTTATTATTTTTGAATGTTCATGCAAATTTTTGTCATATCTTTATATCATTACCTTAAACTGTTTTTAAAGTTTGAGCTGATGACTGCTCTAAATCTAAATGGGTATTATGATTCTCTATCATTATAAGTAGCTATTCTTTAATTTTTACGCTTTTTGTAACTCTGATTAGCTATTATTATTGCAAATCACTTTGAGCTACTTTTATGTATGAAAATGTGCTATATAAATAAATGCTTTTGGTGTTATTGTTGGTGTTGATTATTGAGCAAATATTCCCCACCCAGTGTGGCACAGTGGTGTTGTGCTTAGCACACCATCTGTAAGCATTTTGCATGTTTTTTGCATGCATATGAAGTTTTTTCTCTGGGTACTCTATTCTTTCTAAACATGTGTTTGTTTGGTTAATTGTCATTTTCTAATTTTTCTGAGTGTGACCCAATCCTGCTGTGATAGCCAGCCAACTTGACACTAAAATAGATTCATCATAATGTTATATAATTCTGGCCATTTAAATTGACCATAAGCAAAAGGGGCTCTGGTTATCTGGTACAGTGCTTGACTGTATCAAGTCTTTTGTTTATCAGACCATTCTCAGTTTGTCTTCATGGGTAATAATAAATCTCACTTTGCTCCAGTATGCTTTGGTGTCCTAGGGTCTGTACTGTTTAAAATCTATGCTATCTTTAGAGCAAATCAAAAGGAAATATAATATGGTTTGGGTTATCATTGTTATGCAGATGACACTCAAATAAATATTGTGGTAAAACATACATGTATTTCTACTTCTACTCTCCTTACCAAAGTCATAGATTGCAAAATTTCCTTTTAAATATGATGTTGAAAGACTGAGTTATTTTAATTGGTATTTCTTCTCCTATACATAAAATTAATAATTTTAGTTTATGTGTTGATACTATTCAGGTATCACCTTCTACTAACGCAAATTGGACCAAAGAATATACAGAGGAAGTGGTTGCCAAAGAAGAAGTGAGATAGTCAGAGAGGTGCAGAAAGTAGACAGGAGTACAAGGAGATAAGGTGTAAGGTGAAGAGAGAGGTGGCGAAGGCTAAAGAAAAGGCATATGATGAGCTGTATGAGAGGTTGGACACTAAAGGGGAAGAAAGGACCTGTACCAATTGAAAGAATACTTCGAGAATCTGATGAATGAAGGGAAAGAGAGAGAGAGAGAAGGTTGGATAATGTGGAGATAGTGAATCAGGAAGTACAAAGGATTATCAAGGAGGAAGTAAGGACAGCTATGAAGAGAATGAAGAATGGAAAGGCCCAGATGACATACCTGTGGAAGCATGGTAGTGTTTAGGAGAGATGGCAGTGGAGTTTACTGGTAAATATTTTAGGAATAAAGGGGATGTACAGGGCTGTAGTAACTACAGAGGGATAAAATTGATGAACCAAAGCATGAAGTTATGGGAGAGAGTAGTAGAAGCTAGGTTAAGAAGGGAGGTGATGATTAGTGAGCAGCAGTTTCTTGCCAAGAAAGAGTACCACAGATGCAAAGTTTGCTCCAAGGGTGTTGATGGAGAAGTATAGAGAAGGCCAGAAGGAGTTGCATTTTGTGGATCTGGAGAAAGTATATGACAGGTTGCCTAAAGAGGAGTTGTGGTACTGTATGAGGAAGTCAGGAGTGTCAGAGAAGTATGTAAGAGTTGTACAGGATATGTACGAGGAAAGTGTGACAGTGGTGAGGTCTGCGGTAGGAGTGACAGATGCATTTATGGTGGAGTTGTGATTACTGTACATCAGGGATCGACTCTGAGCCCTTTCTTATTTGCAATGGTGATGGACAGTTTGACAGACGAGATTAGACAGGAGTCCCATGGACTATGATGTTTGCTGATCTGTAGCGAGAGTAGGAAACAGGTTGAGGAGACCCTGGAGAGATGGAGATATGCTCTAGAGAGGAGAGGAATGAAGGTCAGTAGGAACAAGACAGAATGTGTGTAAATGAGAGGGAGGTCAGAGGTTTAGTGAGGATACATGGAGAGGAGTTGACAAAGGTGGAGGAGTTTAAATAGCTGGGATCAACAGTACAGAGTGATGGGGATTGTGGAAGAGAGGTGAAGAAGAGAGTGCAGGTAGGGTAGAGTGGATGGAGAAGAGGAGTGATTTGTGACAGACAAGTATCAGCAAGAGTTAAAGGGAAGGTCTACAGGATGGTAGTGAGACCAGCTCTGTTATATGGGTTGGAGACGGTGGCACTGACCAGAAAGCAGGAGACAGAGCCGGAGGTGGCAGAGTTAAAGATGCTAAAGTTTGCATTGAGTGTGACAAAGATGGACAGGATTAGGAATGAGAACATTAGAGGGTAAGCTCAGGTTGGATGGTTTGTAGACAAAGTCAGAGAGGCAAGATTGCATTCGTTTAAAAATGTGCTGATGAGTTTGTGGCCTCAGTCATTCGCTGATTTTTCCTTAGAACCTATCTAATAATTGTTAGCAGAAACTGCAAATATCCTCCGCAGTTTATATGGCTTTTTTCGTGGCAATACTGTACTGTAGAGAGAACAGGAAGCAACTGTAGAGGAAATGCGGCTTGGGATGGTGAAAGTAGCCAACAGAATTTGAAACTGTGACTCCCAGCAGTCCCTGCAGTGGCTCTGATTGGTCTTCTGCTAAGGGTGCTAGAGCTATTGGGGTCAAAGGATGTTAGCATTGCTTTTAAAAAGTGGGCCGGTGACCAAAAGCAAAAAAAAAGTTTTTGTAATTTGTGTTTCAAGTTCCTGTCCCTCTGCCTGCCTTCTGTTGGGTTACCTGCACTTATTTGTTTTGTCCTGGATCGTTTCATTTTGGCGTCTGCATTGTCTGCCATCTGCCTGTGTACATGAGGACTGTAAGTGGATTCATGGCCATCCTGCAAAGAAAGAAGCGCTCCTGAACCTGTCTTCACTATTTCAGGAACTAGTCGTAGGACTATCTTTACATTCCCATTCAACGTCAACATCAACATTCAACATCTCTGGACTATCTATTTTCATCATTACATTTCATCTGTTGCCGTTTTTCATGAACGTTTTTCATTACTGTGTGTGTTTTGTTGGTGCTTTGTTGTATTTAATGTGTAATCGCTGTAAGGGGAACAGGGGTGGTATAGTTGTTTTCATTTGTTTTCATTACATTCTTTATTTCTTGTTTGATTACCGGATTGCTTTGTTTTTGTCTCTGTTTGTGAGTACGTGCGGGTCGGGTCAAGGCTGGGTGCGTCCCTGGAATCTCCATCATAAAAATAAATAAATCGCCGTCTTCTCTACGGTGTGAATCTTAGCGGCACCGGACTGCTACAGCGTTATTCATTTCTCCTTGCTGCTGATTGACTGTGATGCATCTCCAGCTGAGTGTTCTTGTGTTTTCTGTTTTGTTCCTCTTAACCCTTAAACTGCCACAACCAGCTATAGTCATTTCCCAGTGCCATTCACGAACACGCAGGAGCTGATCAGTCAGTGCCATACATTCGTTGAGCAACCAGCTCATGACCACTGCCAGCCCCTTGTGAGCAGGGGTGCTGAATGCACCCCTAGAAGACACGGACGCTCCTTGAAAAAACCCTCTTAAAAACCGCTGATAGACTACCTTCATTGCTCCCTTACTTGCTGGGCTTACTTGCGGCTGCTCTGTCGTGTGATATGCTTCTCGCGCAACACTATGCATACTTAAAAGCCAGAACAGCTCCTGTCCTTTTTGGCTGATTGTTTTGTTTATCTCTCCTCCCCCAGACATCCTCTGCTCCTGTTGGGGGTCCCGCTGCCGTTGTGCTCCCCTATGATCTTTGTCTATTCTTTAATCGAGAACTAACTGCATACTGAGCTCGTTTTACTTCTGAAAGAGACACATTTGTTTGAAGTGTTTGAATAAAGTTCCTATCTTTACAATCTCCTGTGTTTCTGTGCAATTCTGTGACGCAAGCGTGGCACACTGCAGCCTCACTGTCTCTGGGATTGAGACGGCGTCAGCATTTACCTCTGTGTGCTTGCGTGCTGCCAGTTCAAGCGCAGTTGGCTCTGTGATTTACTTAATTTCATCCATGGCATCAGTTGCATCTTGTACATATTGTTCCAGTAGTTTTTTAAATAGTTTTTACAGTTCATTAGCAGTGTGTAAAATGATCAGTGTTGCAGTAATTATGATGCTCTCTGCATGGAAACAAATGTGTTCTATTAAAATTTCACATTTTCTTTGTGAATTGTGACGTTTACTTAAAGTGCAGCAAAAAAATATTTGGCGTCCAGGGATGCATTAACTCCCACGTATGTGGCAGTTTAAGGGTTAAAGCCCCAAGATGCCGCCGTAACGCCCTGTGCCTTCTAAGGCTTCTGGTAATGAAAACGCGCTTGCATGAATTACAGTACATACCTGTATAGCAGTAACATCGGTATTTTACATTCTACAGTAGCACTGTGGGAGACATAGCAGTACAGTACTGTACAGTATACAGATTTACCTTTACATTCTTTTTTTAGGTAATGTATTAAGCTGAGTTTGAAATTGAATTAAAGTGTTTTGGGGGCATATTTAGGGTTTAAACTATAAAAATAGGCATTTTTTAACCACATCCAAAATTTGCGGTTTTTCACAATTCGCGGGTGCTCTAGGAATGTAACCCCTGTGAATTTTGGGGGTGTACTGTATTGGGAAAAGGATGCTAAGGATGGAACTGCCAGGTAAGAGGATAAGAGGAAGGCCTAAGAGAAGGTTTACAGATGTGGTGAGAGAGGACATACAGGTGGTGGGTGTAACAGAGCAAAATGCAGAAGACAGGAAGATATGGAAAAAGATGATCCACTGTGGCAAACCCTAACGGGAGCAGCTGAAAGAAGAAGAAGTTAATCTAGAAGAAAAATGTGAATATTTAAGTGCATACAGCAATGGCTTTATCCAAACCACACTGGCTTCCAGTATTTTCTTGGATTTATTTTAAAATATTCTTACTTTTATACAAGACTCTTAACAATCTTCAACTTTCATATACAGTATTTCAGAATGCCTGTCTCTATATACCTGTGATTGTTTTCTCCTATCAACCAGTGCTGACCTTGTCAGCATACCAATAATTCGTTTTTGTACACATCAGGCAAGCTGAGTAGAATATTTCAAAAAAGATGCAGAAAAGATGTTATTCAGTTTCTGATTTTTTTGCACATTTCTTGCTCTTGTCTATAAGGTTACATACTGAAGCTGTTCACATTATGTACAGTGGATTCAGAAGGTATTAATACCCCTTCACTTTCTGCACACTTTATGTGTTGTAGGATTAATTTTAAATGCATAAGCCTGCCATTTTACTCATTAATCTACGCTCAATAACCCATAGTGAAAAAGTAAAAAATGTTTTCTGAAAGGTTTGCAAATTTATAAAAATATGAAACCTGAAATCTCTCATCTATTTACATATTCAGACTCCTATTTCGGTACTGGGTAGAAGCCCTGATATGCAATGTGAATTGTGGGAACTTCTATACACAGGTGTGTGCCTTTCTAAATGATGTCCAGTCAATTCAGTTTACCACACGTGGACTCCAATCAAGTTCTAGGCACATCTCTACAGTAATTAAATCAAATAGGATACATCTGACCATAATTTGGAGAGCCACAGGAAAGAATCTAAATACTTAAAGGAATGAGAGATTTTAGTTTTTGATTTTTAATAAATTTGCAGACTTTACTGAAAACACGTGTTTACAATGTCATTATGCGTTATTGTGTATAGATTGATGGGCAAAGTTGTACATTTGTTAATTTAAAAATAATATCTACAACACACTAAAGTGTGAAGACATTTGAATATTTTCAGAATCCACTGTGTCTACAGTCAGCCCTTAATGGGGTGTCAGTTATTAACCTGAACTCCTTCGGTAATTTTAGTGTGCAGACCTCCGTAGTACTGCTTAATTCACTGTACATGATAACCAGTCAAATGTATCATAACAGTTTTGGCTGTCAATATTATCATTGGCTATCAAGCCCTACCAATTCTCTTTTTCTTTCTCAGAGATCATTCTGATACTATGTGCCACTGCACCATTGTCCAAGCTTCCCCATTATCTTATAGAATGTGTCATTGGCTGGAAGGACACTTCTATAGTACAGTCTGAGATAATGATTTGGAAAATGTAAATGTATAGTAGAACTTCCAGGAGGGAATGGATGGCAATTTTTCATAGGTTGACAAAATGTATTCCTGAACTAGAGATTTTTTTCCAGAGTATGGCATTATGGAGTTGTTGTTTTCTTCTTCTCTGCTTCTATAGCTGTAGTTTAAAAAGTAACATAATATCTCTACCCATTCATCATTTATAAGATAAATAGATAATTATGGTTTTAACAATTTTAAAGTTGCTCAATATTTTCATATGTTTTTCTACACCTGTGTGCAGCACATTGGGGCTAATATTTCGGAGACGAGCATTTGATCCTGAGTGAGAGACAAGGTGGATTATTCTGAATGGTGAACATAGTCTCTGATACAGTAGTGGAATATCCTTAACTGAGCACAGTAATTTTACATGGGGAGATTGTAAAAGTATTTAATTCAAGACCCTGTTATAATGCACTGAAGGTATCTGCCCCACAGATATCAACAATACTAGCAACCTGAGCTACATAAGCTCTTCTTTCCCTCAGCAGGTTTAATATGTTTTAGAAGTGGCATTCAGTAGTAGCGTAGTACATAGTGCATAGTACAATATGGGAAAACTACATTGAGTGGGAGTAAGGATATGGTGCAAAAGAAATGTTGGAACACCAGCCGGGTCATCCCATTTATTTCAACAAAGAAATTGAAAAGAAAAAAAACACAGAAATATAGGCTATCGCCTTCTCTTAGTCTGCAAAGGCTGCTCGATTGAATGGGTCTGGCTTTCAGGAGCTCTGTCTGGCCTGAGCCAAAGTGAGATGCCTCTTTCTGTGGATGACCGGCTTTATAGGACTCAGCCTGGGGTCAGCTGTCCTCTCTGGATGTCTTCTTAGATCGGCGGAGGTAGAAGGAGGTGATAATTTTGGCGACAGTGCCATCTGTGGTATTACATACCTATGATGAGCCCAGAAGATAATCCTCTGATGCACATGCATGGCACCTGTTATTGTAAGTATTCTAAGTATTCTACAATTGAAGCAACTGGTAATTTATCTTGATGTATTCTATTGTTTTTTATCAGTTTATCACTTTACTGCCATGGTTTCTTATTTCTTTTAATTTTTTTTTCCTCTAAAAGATTGTCAGCCATAGTCCATGATGATGCTGTCTATTGTTGGTAGTTTTCTATAAAGTTGTTTAATACATCATATCTTTTAAGAGTCAGTAAATAATTATAGTGCAAATGAATAAAAAAGAAAAAACATTGAAGGACACCACTGGGGCTTACTGTCTAATTTTACTGTTGTCAGTGAGTGGGCATACTGTACTGGTAATGGCAACCTATGTAATGTTCAGTACACATTTAACGTCAAACATTTCTGCGGCACAGTTTCTTGCCAGTGTTTTTCACAGGCTACTTCCTCCTACTGTTTGGGCTCACTGTTGGGTGTCTTGGTATAGTTTTCTTTTTAATTATTCTCTTGTTGTCAGCCTGGCCCCTTTGTTAGAACTTCTATTTAATTTTCTTTATGAAGTGATAATTGCATTCAATGGTTTGGTGCTACTTGCTTTTTATTTGTTATATTATTTGATTAAAGGCATTGTATAACCCACTGTAATGTAAGTAAGGTCATACATCACTGTCTGAACAGTTGTGCTTCAAAGGTGTTTAATCCACCCCACTGCCTCGCTCATAGTCTAGTGAAGAACAGTCTATTACAATATAGGGCCAATGACTAACCTTACCCAAACGGTATTAGGAAAGCTACTTTATGTGATCATTTCTTTTTTGGTTTACCATTATGATTCTTATTTTAAATGGACATTTACACTTTTTTGTTTACTACTAAGACCCCAAATTTGAATACACTTAAACTCACACACATTGTCTGCATTTCTGTGATGCTTTTGCTTGCACCTTTTTTGCATTTCTGCAGTTCCAAATGTGCCTGTGTGACAGTTATCAGATAAAGGATGATCTTCTTGGCTCCTGAAAATAAAATCATAATATGGAGAGTTCATAGCAGGGCATCTCTACCCCAAGGGTTAAATGAGTTGCAGACCATGGAAGGTGGGTCAGGGCTGGAATCCCCCTGAAGCAGACAATTTCATGATCTCTTCTATATGGAGTGGTAGCTGACAATTTCAGTGCTTTTTTTTTTCTTCCTGGTACTTTATTCTATTAACTCTCCTTCCACACAGCAAACTGAATCAAATTCAGACCACGTCACAATTTTCCAGAAAGTTCTGCCTTAGCAGTGTGGAGGTGGAATGAAGATCATTCTTTCAGAAAAGCATGTGATTAATTTGTCAGGTAATTTTCACCTTAGGACAGCATTTCAGTGCAATGATTGGAACGACTACCCAAGAACTCCAAGGATCTACATTCAGTTCCCAGCAGGATACTATCTTAGTTTGCTTTCTTATTTCCCCCCCCTACCTTCAAAGTAGATGCTTTGCAATAGGCATTGTTAAAAAGAAGGGTTGAATTTTACCTTATGCAACCCCTCTTTACAAACAACATGGTAAAAGAATGTTTCATATAAAATTGGAGAACAAATGGTCACATGCTGGAATTATAGAGCAGCGCATTTAAGTTTTATCCTAACTCATACAGTAACTTAAACTATGGAAATGTATATATCAGCAGCTGTCAGTCCCTTTCAGTTGGTATTGCTGCTGCCTGTTTTGGACTTCATTCACTAATATGCATTTATAAACATGCAACCGAGAATACTGCTGCACATGGAAGCAATGTAGAATTTTAAATCAGTACATCTTAAACCAAAGATTCATTTATCTTTATTGCTTATTGGTCTTGATTATTTCTGTTAATATTGTTCTGTCCATTTATTATTTGTCTAATTATATATTTTCTGTAAAATTCATTCTATTTATTTATTATTTAATTTCTATGTGTGTAATATTGTGTTCTACCAAGTCCCTTGTGCTTTGTGGGAGAATCCCCAAAAGGTGGGACCACCCTTATCTGACCTCTAAGGAACCATTCTCAGTCCTTGAAGACAAGCCAGTTCCTGGGGATTTACTGTATGCCCTTTGTGAGTATTTCTTTCTTTTGCTTTGCTGGAACTCTCAATTTTGTTTCTGATTTCCAGATTTGTATTGGAAGCTGTTTGCTATGGATTGTCCTTTAGGCAAATCGTCTCTGCCTCCCTTTGGATATTTTGAGTATTTTGTCATTTTAGTTTTTGCTAATAAATCTTCCTTTTAACATCTTTAGTGTTACATTTTTTCCTCAAAAGTCTTTGTATTGTTTTGCTCGAAAGTTGACATTTTTATGAAATATCTTTCTACCATAAAATGTACAAAAAACACTAAAAGTACCCAGTAAGAAGTGCAAAAAGTATAGTAATGATACAAATACCATATATACTGTCAAAATAAGTCTTTTGTGTGGTATATCTTCATTCACGGTGAAATACAGAATCCAGCGTCATAGTTGGGACAGTTGTAATGTGATTCTCTTTACAGACTGACAGTTTTTGAAAAGCACATGGTACATGTATGAGTTGGATTCTGCTTCTTCTCTGTTGGTGGTAAAAGCTCAATAAAATGATGACCAATAAGAAGCTGTGGACTGATCCTTGTTGTGCCGGGTTGACCGCATCACTTCAACAGTAGAGTTGACGGTGGATGTGCGGTAAGAATTTGTTCAACTAACTGGCAGGTGAAGTTTGCATGAGAGACATTCTTGTCAGCTTTTTGTTTGAATAACACTAATTAATTCCAAATACACTGTTCAACCAGATGATGAAACATTTTCTTGTAATTGTTGCTTTTGCATAACAGGATAGAAAAGTTAATTCTTGATTAGCTCGATCCACGCCACCCATTGTGCTATTGTAGTCAAGCACAACACAAGGCATAGTAACCTGTTTGTTGCCTTTAGCTTGAACGGTGACTCTAGCTGCATTATGCACAGTACTAATAAGAGATACATCTTTTCTTATCTTTCCATTTGATCGCAAGCACTTTACCTTTTTGCCAAGTTGCTACTGCAACTTGCTGTGGTTTAGCTCTTCCAGAGTCTTCATGCATGCCAGGATGGTTGGGACGAGCTTATGTAGCTCAAGTTGCTGTTCACTTTCGGATTCATTAGAATCACTTTCGCTTTCACTGTCTATTTTAGTTTCACTGCCTGAAGACAGATTTACTTCATCATCACTGCTGATGAGATGCTCCTCACTATCACTGCTCTGAATGTCGAGAGTGTGCAACACTTGGGCTGCTGAAAAACATTTTTTACAAGACCCCATTATTACTAGCCACACCTACAAGTGAGAGGAGACTGTTATCCAAGTAATGCTCGGGCCTAATGCTTACGCAAGATGTACCAATACCGTTGCCTGAGTGACACTCGGTACTGACGCTTTTAGCACTATATTTACAGCCCGAGTAATGCTCGGGTCTAACACTAGAGAGGTTAATAAAGATTCTTTGTTGCCTTGCTCTGTTCAAGCCAGACATATACAGTTATTATGTGTCTCTTATTGTATTTTTAACTTTAATGCCTGTGGAGTTGGCAGGTCAGGCTGCCTTTGATGAGGCCTTTCATAAATTCTGAAAACGAGCAAGAATTAAAAAATGGCAGCAGACATAGAAACTGACACACATAATGGCCTGTGAAGAAACACATATACAAAATGGCAATAAGATGACATTACCAAAACAATGTTCAAATATAAATAATCAAAAATAAAAATTAATAAAGTACTAAATGCTGAAAACAATCATTGCATTTCTCACAGTTTTATGTGAAATTCCTATAGACTTTAAGCCTCAAGACTGTGGCTTCAGACTCCATCTCTAAGGCACTAAGGGACATTTTCACCCACTATTAAATATATATGTTGTGAACATTATAATAGATAGAGAGGCATCTCGACTGCCCAGCCAGGAGGCCATCATAGAAGGATACGAATGGACGGCCATCCTGACTGGGTTGGTTGCTGGTACATTTCCCAGTTGGCATGCCATAATAGAAGAACAAAGGGAGACTGCTTCCCAGGGTCAAGTGTCTCTCGTGTCCACAGTATGGCAGCATCCCTCTGGTAGAACTCTCATGTGTACACCTGCAGGGCAAGCTGAGAGCTGTTGTCCTGATGGGTGGCCCTGTTGGGGTATTTGGTTACCACCTGAGGGAGCTACAGGGGTATACTATCCCTACATTGAGGGGCTTCCATCTGGACTGGAAGAACTTCCGTCAGGCAATGCTCTGACACCAGAAGCACTCCTGGGTTCAAAATAAAAGAAGATGCCTGCCACAGAGAGTCAGAGTGGGGAGGAAGAGGACGACACTCACAAAGGGGGAGTGGAAGAAGACAGAAGAATCACTGATTGTATGATTTATTATTGCTGTGTTGTGCTTGACTTAATCTAAAACCTGTTAAGTTTTTTGGGAAAGAATAAAAGAACTTTATTTTAACATAAAACTGTGTCTGTGGGATATGTGCTTGGTGTTTAGGGCTCAGTGGCTCCAACTATTATTCACAATGTGAAGCAGGTGTAATACTGGATTTGGAAAGCACTATGAGCACTAGAAAAGTGATACATATAATGAAATGGATTGTTATTATTATTGCTCCCAGTGATCAGCCTTACTCTTACAGAGTAACCTACATTTTAAACTAGTAACAAAATGTTTGATATAAAGACCTCATTTTGCCCCTTTCAAGCCCATTCCTACTTCAGATGCTTAAGTTATTTGTTACATTTCTCATGATTTCTTGCATGAATTACTACAGTTCTCTGTTCATCTGCCTTCATGAATTATCAATGGTCAACCAGAAAATCAAAATGCAAGCCTTGGAATCTTGATTCAGACCAGTGATAGTCATCGTATTTCACCTTACCTGGCTCTGTTACAGTGGCCTCCTGTCAGATGCGCAATCGTGTATAAATCTATCCATCCATCCATCCATTTTCCAACCCGCTGAATCCAAACACAGGGTCACGGGGGTCTGCTGGAGCCAATCCCAGCCAACACAGGGCACAAGGCAGGAAACAATCCTGGGCAGGGTGCCAACCCACCGCAGGATGTATAAATCTATTACTTTACAAATCTGTCAACACCAGAATATCTCAGCATCTGTCTATGCTTCTTACCCCATATAAATACACAAGTAAAGTTAGATCTTCTCATTCCAGTCTTCCTGCTATTTGACCCTACAAGAACATTTATTTACATGTGTGGCTTTCATTCTTTTCATAAGTCAGCTCACAAAATGCCAACAATTATAACATTTAGAGCAATTTTCTCTGAAACTGACTATACTGTGCTTTACTGTGACCTCACTGACTGTTTTAATTGATTATTCCCTTTTCATAATGTTCAGTCTTACCAACATTTATAGTGTCCATCAATATTTTATATTGTTTACGTCTTGCACTATACTTAATTTATTAAGTACTAAATTCTACTTTGTTCATGACATTTATATGGACTGTTGTTTGTAATCCTGTGAATATCCAAGCTGTTAATAACGCAAAATAAAATAAAATTAATTGAACAATGAAACTCCAACTGAACAACAGGCTCCATGTCTTGGGCACTCTTTGCCAGCTGGACATCCCGGTATATTAGCAAATCACAAATAGACCTGGACGTCATGGTGACACAGTGGTAGCACTGCGGCTTCGCAATAAGGGGACCAGGATTTGCATTCTGACTCCTCCCTGTGTGGAGTTTGCATGTTCTCCCCGTGTCTGCGTGGATTTCTGCTGGGTGCGCTGGTTTCCTCCCACTGTCCAAAGACATGAAGGTAAAGTGAATTTGTGATGCTACATTGGTCTTAGTGTGTTTGGTGTGTGTGTGTGTGTTTGCCCTGGAATGGACTGGCACCCTATCCAAGGTTTGTTCCTGCCTTGTGCCCTATTCTAGTTGGGATAGTTGACTCCAGTCCCCCTGACCCTTGTCTGGATTAAGCAATTTAAAAAATGACATGACAAATATGCCTTCCATAAGTATTAACTGTTCAAATAATGAACTTCTCCAAGAGTGAAAAAATGCTATAATTATATTTGAAATTACTTGTTTCAGACACAATGTTTCCTATAAAAATTAATTCACATTAATAGTAGCTAAAAAGATTTAAAATCAAATAGGAATATATTGTGTATTACAACATATAGGCTTAATGGTGCTTCAGCATAGATCATGTTTATAAACACATAAAAGAAATGCCTTGAGACATTACAATAGGACAGAAACATTATTCCCCATAAACTAAATGCATCATAGCTTCAGTTTATCAAAAAGAATGGCAAGCATATTCACAAACAAGACATATTATAGCATAAAGTCATATTATTAAAAACTGGGTTAATCCAGTGAAAGAGTTGCAAGGAGCCAGAGCCTATTCTGGCAGCATTAGATGCAAGACAAGAACCTGCTTCTTGAGGGTTCTAGTCATCACAGGCCCACTCTGACTTAAACTACATTCTCAGATACAAATTGACCCAACATGAGGGTCTTAGTGAATAAATTAAAAAAAAACTAAAGAAAACTGGAGCACATGGAGAAAAACTCGCTCAGATTAGAAAAAACAAATAACTGAGCTTTGAATTCATTAGATCCATGAAGCAGCAAATTCATTAATTTCATTAATTTATTGAAAATTCATATTAAAGAAGTCATGTATTATAATTATAAGAACCTACAAGTGCCTGATACAAAGGGTAAAATTTGTTTTTACCAATTCCTAGAGTTAGAGATAGAGTTATAAAGTAAGCCACTGGACTGCTGGCAGCAACTATGGCACTCTGGCTTGAAATGATTCACTACAGGTTTATGTAATCTCTTTCTTCATTGTCCATACTCCCTTCTGGATTATAAAACTGGCAAGTAGACAGTAAGGTGCTCCTTTTACACTTGGACCGATGGAAGGAGAGAGGTCAGCTCATAAAGCTTACCTTCCTGTGAATGGTGTTGATGCTATGGAGAGAATAGACTAATGTATTAAGTTTTTGAACCGAGATCTCCTCCTCATCCTTTGCTTGTAAGGTTGGCATGCTGACCAGATCACAATAGTGACATGAATAACGCAATTAAGAAATAGCTTACAACATTAGAGCATTAGAAGAACTGTGATGAGTACAGGCCTATCAGCCCAACAAGCTTGTCCATCCTATTCACCAAGATTCTCCAAAATAGCATTAATCGAAATTTTAAGGTGCCTAAAGTCCTACTCTCCACCACAATTGATTGAGTCAAATGTTTGGAGATAAGCCTTCAGTTCACTTGAAAGTGGGAACAAGATTTTGTTTAATACATATATTTCACCACAGTTTCTGAAAATATATTTAATCTCTTCATCCATTTCCTAAATCTGCTTAGTCCAGGGATATGGTCATGGAGACCAGGAGTCTAACAACAGCATTGGACCTCTGGGCAAAGTACCAGTCCATCACAGAGAGCACTTATTCATAATTTCACAGTTTGTAGTCACCAAATAGCCTAACATGCATGTCTTTGAGATGTGGGAGGAATAAAATGAGGTTCTTTCAGAAAAACCCCATGCAGACATGGAAAGAAACAGCAAACTTTATATAGACAGTGACTTGGTGCAGGATTCAAGCCCATCTTCCAACCCCTACAAAACCAAATAGTACCTTTCTTGCTAGACTGTGATCTAAGGTAGCAGATGTAATGATGATATAGGCGCCAAATAAATATAATGTATTATTATCATTATTATTATTATATATAGTAATCGTCTGCCTTAAAGTAAATAGACTGAATCAGGTGAGGTGGGAGAGCCTTTTTGAAGAGTAAACTGTGCTGAATATGCCCAGCACTACAAGAGACCACGGAAATTATAAGTATCAAATTGCTTAAAGATTAACTTAGCTTCATTACTAGCCTGTTAATTATCAGTGCCCACATACCATTACCTATATAACCTTTTTTGTAAAAAAAAAAAAAAAAAATGATCTGGTTATTTCTTATTCAATTTTGCTACCTTCAGCTAACTGATCTATCTATTATTATTAGGGAGCACTCCATTCAAAACGTACACAGTGGCAAGTGTTTTCTACTCTTTGTGCAGATCCCCCAAAGTCCAGGGATGTACTGTTAGGTTGAGTGGTGCCCCTAAAATGTGTCCCATTACTACTATATATAAGAAGCATGGCCTCTGCTTGTGCAGTGATTTAAAAAATTTTTTTTCCTTGCCTGTGAAGGTGTTTCAGTGAATTTCCATCCACTTACTTAAACAATTACATTAAGTTCTCTTCTGTCTTCACCTGCTTAACAAACACATTATGAACAATTGCATAGGCTGAATGATCTTCTCTCAAATTGACTTTCTTATTCTCAGTTTTCCACTAATGTAAACACAACCCTTTAACTACTCAAGTTCAGGGTTGCATCACTTCTCCTAAATTAATCACCGAGGTAGGCACCATCCGACGACTGCATTCTTGCTCTAGGTGTATATAAATAATTAAATACAGCTCTCCAGTGACTGAAGTTCCAGCCATGATGTCAGCTATTGTTAAGTATCTGAGCAGTTCTAATTGACTGCATTCATATCAGTTTGGAACATTTTATTAACACAGAGACTATTAGTTTGTGTGTAGCTGGAAGAACTATTTCATAGCCACTAATTTTTCAAATAAAACAAAACATTCACTGTAATTTCCAAGCATATTCCTGTCAAAAATAAAAAAATGTGTTCATATTCATAAGTCCACGTCTAATGTAATAAGATTAAGGAAGAGAGGTTACTTCTAGTCCCCTCATAACTTTTCTGAAATGGATAAGTTGCTTTAATTGTTTCAGTATTGTGTTAGGACCTCATATAAAGTCAGTCCAAGAATATCAACTAAATTTGCTGCTTTATTGGATAGGAAACAAGGCTGGTGATATCTTGTGTGTCTTACTTTTCAAAGCAGAAGAACAAAGGCATTATAAGGCAGTAATAAAGGAGCATTATGATCATAAATTGTGTCATCTGTGCAACGGAACACTTCAATATCAGTTTGTCGGTGAGATAAGGGTGTGGAAGTGTTTATAACAGATGTCCATACGGTTGCCAAGTAGTTTAAGAAAAGTCAATTAAAAAAATAATGTGATTGGATTAGAAACATTAAATTGCCAGAGCAGCTACATCAAGTTTGTAGTCATTTATCAAAATGTCCTATCCTTCTGAAGCAATATGAGTGACACCAATAATGATGGTGATTTTAGATTCCTAGGTGGGTTTGTAGTGCATGGCTTAAATAAATGCTCAAAGGTCATTAGTCTGAATGGAGAAGACATGAATCTCTCTATATATTATACACATGCAAAAGCAACACCCAACACGAATGAAAAGCTTAACACTAAATAAAGTTCTGTGTTTTGACGAGCTAATAATATCCTAAATTATCTAAGGTATGTCAATGCATGGCTGAAGTTTGAAGTAGGACTATGGTTATTGGGTTTAGGGGCATTACAGATGATTCAGGCTATAAAGTTGTATCAAGCCAGACATTATTTTGTTCTCCAGTCAAGCACCTCAGGAGAGTTTTAAAAAAAATGGTGTCAAAGCCAATGTACAGTAGTTTTGTGTGGACAAACCACAAAAACAAGTCCTGGGTTCAAAAGCTTTATTTTTATTAAACATAATAACTTCACACGGGCTTCTTTACAATAAAGTATCCTCCTTCTATCTTTCATTTCTTTTGCGGTATGTAGGTTAAATTGCAAAAACAGTCATATTTTGGATGCCTTTAACCAAACCATAGCATTGCAATTAAATTATGAATGTGTGCAAATGAAATGATACCGACGAATTGGTTAATTCCACCTTTTCTTTTGTAATCATTTATGCTACATTAAGATAAGGTAACTAGGCTTGCCTTCCTCTGAACCAGAATACATGTTTCTCATTTCAAAGAACTGCCTAAACCTGCAAAAGAGAAGGGACAATCCCTCACATACATGTTCATTGCTGGGAGAAGTGGTTATATTGATGAGAGAGATTTTATATTAGTCAAATATAACTCAAAAGAGAAGCACATAAACATATCATGTCATTTTCTGACCTGCTTAATCCAGACCAGGGTTGCATCATCAAAAAATTATGAATTAAAAAACAAGTTTTCTCAGTTTATATGAACCTTGCATCAATTGTATTTCTGACACTTGGAGACAGCTGAGAGGTAAAGATAATGTGAGCTAGTATCCTCAAAGTCCTTTGTTGTCTTTTAATATATTTGAATGTTTGCTACAGATACCTATTGTTTGAATGATACATTACATGTTGGGATATCTTGTAGGTATGCATTGAATTTGTTTTAATTCAATTTAAATATGCTCCAGAATCTCATCTCTGTTAATTTCTGGTTATTGTGGGACAATTGGAAGCAAATATTTGTCACCCATCACTCTGGTTCACATGGCTCAAATGTGTCGTTATGTTGGATTGATGGGAAGCTGTGAGGAGAATTTCTAAACTCTAAGAACCTTCTTAACAGAAAAGCTGATGGAACTTTGTAAATGACTTGGTTAATCAGATTATAGCATGAATGTGTGAAAGGAGCATCACGAAATTATGAAAATGTCATTGCGATTTAGTGGAATTCTTACTCTGTGTTGGTGGCACACCCTTACACTGAGATTTGATTGTAACTGTCTTTAATGCAGTGTCTTCTTGGTTGAATGCACATCATCCAGTTAGCATAGCAAGTGTGAAACCCCATCAGTGTCAATAAATCCATTGTGAGACAGATAACAGCACCTCTTCTTACTTACAATGCTAAGGAGCTGTGAAAACAATACATTCAATGAAAATTAGTGTTTAACTAGGGGGCTCCACCCCCTGCTCGCTTCGCTCGCCAACCCCTGGCGTTGGGGCATGACAAAGAGTGAGATGTATGAATTAGATATAGAATAGTGTGCAGGTGTGGATGATGCA
Organism: Erpetoichthys calabaricus; assembly: GCF_900747795.2. Classification (NCBI taxonomy): domain Eukaryota; kingdom Metazoa; phylum Chordata; class Cladistia; order Polypteriformes; family Polypteridae; genus Erpetoichthys; species Erpetoichthys calabaricus. Next base: position 103,743,616 of record NC_041395.2, read on the forward strand.
TATAGAAAGCCAAAAATACAGTGTTTGGCACAGAGTAATGGTTTATTTGAATATTTCTTTGTACACAACATTAGTAGTAAAGATGGTGTCCTGTCCTTGAATGAGTCTTCCTTGGCATGGAGCATTTATAACTTTAACGTCAGATGAACGTCGAACACGTGAGAAGGCAACATAAAGTTGTCCATGTCCAAAAACGGGCTCAGAGAGGTAGATGCCAACCTTGTTCATGGTTTGTCCTTGTGATTTGTTGATGGTCATGGCAAATGCAGGTTTAATGGGGAACTGTCGGCGTTTCAATGTAAAAGGTAATTCTAGGTCAGAACTCGTAAGGTCAATTCTAGGAATGAGAACAGTATTGTTAGCATGTGATCCTGTAAGAACTGTTGCTTGAATAACATTGTGTGTCATGGTGTTGACGACTAAACGTGTGCAATTGTATAAACCCTGTTTAGATAGATAGATAGATAGATAGATAGATAGATACTATCTATCTATCTAAACAGTTTAGTGTTAAGGTTTCTTAATAGCATGATTATTGTTCCGTTTTTAAGGCTAAGATTGTGTTGTGGTAATCCGGCTGGGTTAATAGTGTTCAAATATTCTATGGGGAAATTAAGATGGTCATTGTCGTCATCAGAGGGAACTTTGTCAGAGCTTAGAAAGAGCCGTGCCTCTCCAGGAAGTAATGAAATGACCTGGTTATTAATGTGATCAACATTAATATTTTTTGGACATAATATACTTCGTTGTGTTAAAAGGGGCATTTGGTCTAATGAGACCGCTATCCCAAATATCTCCGTAAGTAAGTCGTCGCAGATGAAGGGTTGAGGAATTGTAATAATATCTGGGTGAAGTCCATCTGTATTGGTGAGTGAACAATGTTCTATTTGTAATAACCAATTGTTATATTCGGGATCTGTAAATCGCATGTTTTGTACCAAGTGTATCTTTGGAAAGCAATGCCAATTGTTCGCGTAACATTTTTTGTTCCTCGGTTTTATAAGCGCGCCGAGGTGAATTTTTTTGTTTGATGCGGGTTCGTGTTTGTGGTCCCGTTCCTCGAGCCGTCTAGTTTTGTATCCGTGATCGTGAATTGATGACTTGTTTGATCTTTATCGTTAGGAATATGGATAAGTAATAAGTAGGATCGAACTCCCTGTTAATCTGCGGACTGTTCGTTTCTTCGTATTATCACCAATCAGGTCTCGCGCCTGTATATGTATTGTAGTTCGGTGTCGTGTTGTTTATATGATGTCGTTGCGTATTTTAAGGTGGACTGAATAATAGCTGAGCGTATGGCATGTGGAGCAATAGGTAAGCACTGTCTAAAATCTACTCGTAATAAAAATACCTTTACTCCAAAGGGAATATTATTATTCATCAACGCAATGCCAATTGTCCGCGTATTTTAAGGTGGACTGAACAATATCTGAGCGCATTGTAAGTGGAGTAATAGTTAAGCACTGTCTAAAATCTCCTCCTAGTAAAAGTAATTTTCCCGCAAAGGGAATATTATTATTCATCAACGTTTGTAGAAGTTTATCAATGGTGTTGAGTAAGTGACTGGATGCCATTGTACATTCATCTATAATTAATAGTGTGGCAAGACGGATGTCACGTGCATTGTTACTGTGCATTGTCATAGTGGATACCGATGTTTCTGTGATTGGGACCGGTATTTGGAATAAGGAGTGACATGTGTTTTTGGAGCCGAGACATTTTTTCTTCCGCGGTTTGAATTGGTGGTGCGCGAGCGTCTTCTTTCTTTTTTGTGTGCCAGGGGCTTGTTGAATCTTCCTCTTTGTGTGTGTCCCGTCCGTTGCTTGCAGGGTGGGTGGGGTTGTGTTTGGGTTCTTTTTTTTTGTGTACCATGGGCTTGTTGAATCGTCCTCTTTGTGTGTGTCCCGTCCGGTGCCTTTTGGGGGGAGGGGGTGGCTTTCAGGTGGGCGCAATCGGCTTCTTTTTTTTTGTGTGCTAGTTTCGTGTGCAATGGGTTTCGTGCGGCGCTGTGCGTCGCCTGCGTTTGACTCCTTTTTTCTGTGGTCGCGGCCGCCTCTCGCGGAGCCTCTTTTCTTGGGGTACCTGCGCAGTACGTCTTTTTGCGGCTACGGCCCATGGCCGGATGTCCCTGCGTCCATCCGGTTTAGCATTCTCGGTTAGTAATATGGATTCTCATTTTGACGCGCAAGGCCTATGGCAAATGTAACATTTTAAACAAGCAAACTCACCACTACGATTGCATCTGTCTACATCTGATCACCCATCATTTCCGAACCTTATATTTCTGTGTTCAGATAAAGTAAAACAAGCACAATAAGCTCACATGCATGCTTTATGTCTAAAGATAATCAGTTAGTGTAAGTTCACCTTGAAAAAAGGTGTGCTCTGTGATGGGCTGGCACCTGTCTTGGGCTCCAGTTCTGTTAGAATAGGCTCCAGCTCTCATTTTTATACCTGTACCTTGTAAGGTGTCATTAATCTGCATATGATTTATATATATGTTGTGGAACCTGGCCCGGACACAGACAGACGGACATCATTTGTAAGTCACCCAACACACATTTATTTACACTATTTACAAACAATGATTAAGCACAACCCAGTGCCACAGCACCAATCACCCCACAAGTCCAGGCCTTTTCACAATGCCTTTCCTTTCTTCAGGCCGCCTCCTTGCCTCCTCCCAGACCTCGTCCTTCTTCCACCCGACTCCAGCCCTGAATGAAGGGAGGCGGCCCCTTTTATAATCACCCGGATGTGCTCCAGGTGCTTCCAGGCAATCTTCCACCGGCACTCCCCAGTGTGGCGGAAGTGCCAGCTGCATACCCGGAAGCACTCCAGCTGTCCCCGATCCTCTTCCCCCCAGCACTTCCGGGTGTGCTGGAAGTGCTGAGGTCCAGGGCTCCCAAGGTATTCGGGCACCCCCTGGCGGTGACCACGGGCCCTTACAGGGATGAGCTTCCATGCTCTGTACCCGTGGTCCCCATAGCCGCCAGGGCGGTCGACCCCACGTGGTCTAGGGAAAACGTAAGCCCTCTTCCGGTCCTCTGGGGTGTCCCGGCCGGGTCGCCCCTCTAGCCGCCTGCAACAATATATATATACAGTAGAGTTTCACTTATCCAACCTTCGCTTATCCAACATTCTGTATTATCCGACGTCCCACCGCAAAAAAAAAAAAAAAAAAAAAAAATGCATCAATCGGCAACAAGAACTGCAAGTTGCGAGCGTGAGCGTAGTCTATTTTTTTTGCTAAGTTAATTTTTTTCAGTTAAATTTTTCTGTTGTTTTGTTGTAAAACATGATTACAGTGGATTATGTGGCTGGCCCTCTCTGGCGTGCGTGTCTCTCACGCGTGTGTGTGTGTGTGTGCATGTGCGTGTGCGCACGTGTGTCTCTCGCGTACGCGTATGTGTGTGCGTGTGCATCTCTCTCATGCGTGTGTGTGTGTGTGTGCGTCTCTCTCTCACGCGTGCGTGCATGTGTGTGTGTGTGTGTGCTTGTGTGCGTCTCTTTCGCGCGTGTGTGCGTCTCTCTCGTGTGTGTGTCTCTTGCGTGTGTGTGCGTGTGTCTTTCTCGCGCATGTGTGTGTGCGTGTCTCTCTTTCTCTCGTGCAAGTGTGTGCATGCGTGTGTCTCTCTTTCTCTCACGCGTGTGTGTGTGCGTGTGTCTCTCTCTCTTGCGCGTGCATGTGTCTGTCTGTGTCTCTCTCTCGCGTTCTCTCTCTAACGCTGCACAGGGAATGCACAGGGAGAGACTGAACACGTGCGGAAATCATTGGCGCACAAACCGAAAGGGAAACTGGCTTGTTCCTATACCAAGTGTGTGGTTGTGCACAGAGGCAAAAGTTTGGTGAACTTTTTGCCGGCCCGTTTATGTCGGATAAGCGAGACTCTACTGTATATGTATATATATATATATATATATATATATATATATATATATATATATATATATATATATATATATGTATATATATATATATATATATATATATATATATATACATTATATATATATATATATATACTAGAGGGCCAATCATTATTGCAGCCAGAATATTAGTAAAATCTGTAAATGCACAAAAGAAAAATGATTATTTATTGGAATCAAAATCACGAAATTCTATAAAAATGTAAAAGAAAAATTATTATTTAACAGAGTAAAAATCATGAAATGAGAATAAAATATTTACTCTCTTACCCATTGGAGTATTCCCATTAAACTGAGGTCCACTATGCTCAATGAGTATTTATAAGAGATTAAATAAATGATCCATTCGTTTTAACTGACATTATTATAGATAAAAAAACTTTTTTTTAAAAATGACATGAAAACTAAAGTGTTATGCAATGGGTCATCGTAACTTGACCTTCTTGATATTTTAGTTTATAATTTAAAAAAGGAATAAGAATCCAAAAATCTAACAACATCACATTAAAGTTCGAATAAATTCTGAAAAGAATGATACCAAACATATATATATGTAGGTTTTAAAATTAGCCTGATATAAAACGTGACAAAAAACGTGACATAAAAAATTGTTGCACAAAATCATTGCACTTTTAGGCTTAGGATTTTATATATATATATAGAGTAAATATATACAGTATATATATATATATATATATATATATATATATATATATATATATATTACGACAGCTGTCTGGGGACATTGCCCCACCGGGACTTCTTCCCTTCACCGGGAGAAAGGAAGGACTGGGAGAGGGGCAGTATTTACCCCGGAACATGAGGGGGCAGCCTTCCTGGGTGGTCAACAGCACTTCCGCCACAACAGGAAGTGCTGCCAGAAGAGGAGTTGAATCCGTATGCAGCACTTCCGCCACACCCAGAAGTGCTGCCTGATGTTAATCAATTAACAACTGGAGCACTTCCGGGTGCTGTATAAAGGAGGCCACCATACTCCACTCGAGGCTAGAATCGGGAGGGAGAAGACGGGAGCCTGAGTCAGGACAAGGAGGTGGCCGAAGATGGCAAAGAAAGAAACAGAGTCGAAAGAGAGAAAGAGACTGAGTTGCCCGGTTTAGGCATTGTTGTACTGTTTAATTGGAGCAAGATAAATAAAAGCGTGTGTATTCGGGACATTTGGTTTCTGTGTGTCTGTGTCTGGGCTGGTTTATCACAATATATAATAATGATTTATTAATAACTGAAAACGTGGCAAGAATTATTGGATATGGAGTACATCTTCTTACCTTCTCTCACTGATGCCACAATATACTTTGCATTTTAAAGTCCTTTTCATACTATAGTACTATGTGGTGTAGTGGGTCCATAGCTCAAGTCAAAAAGGTCACTTTTTAAATAAATAGTCGCCGCAATCGCGGCTTAGAGAGGTGGCGTGGTATGTGTGGCCGGAGTGGTTCCTGGGTGATGCGTGGTGCGGACAGTCCTCACTTAAGTGCACAGGTGAGGAGTTGTCTGCATCTGTAATTGAAATCAGGAGCTGCTAATTGCCACACCTGATCCACATCCCCGAGATAAATAATAGAAGCGCAAGGCGGCTAGGGAGGAGTACAGAAAAAGAAAGAGAGAAAGAAAAAGAACATGAAGGGAGGTTAATGGAGAAGGAAGCAGAAAGGAGAAAGCCGGTGCAAGAGAGTGAGAGTGAGCGAAAGCAAGCGAGCGCAGGCTCGCGCTGATTTGCAGGCAGTTGGGGAGAGGCGTGCCTGAGTGGGGTGTTTGGCTGGCACCTGAGGGCCAACGGTAGTGGTCGCTCCTGCTGAGCACTTGTTTGGAGCAGGAGTGATCGGGAGAAGGGTGGCTCGTTGCAGCAAAAGCAGCGGGAGTCGGGGACTTGGGAAGTTGAAGCCCAAGCATGTGAAGAAGGTCAGCTGCATGTAGGGTGACTCCCCTGGTGCATAGCATGGATGGGAGAAGCAGGAGAGTTACCAGTAAAAGAAGGCACTGTTTTAAAAGACTGCTTCCAGCCATTGTTTTAAGCTCGGTTTTTAAAAGGATTTTTTTCTATTGTGTTTTTAACCTCCAGGAGTTCACTTGTTTTTATTGGATTATTTATTTGAAGACTTTTGAAGCACTGCACTATTTATTTGAACACTGTTTTGATTTTGTTGATTTTAATAAAAGCACTTTTCCACTTTTTGCACCATCCCCTTGCTTCATTGTTATGCCTCACTGTCCAGCTCATCAGTGACATTACAGATGATGTCGGGTTCAGATCTCCCAGAAGCAAGACAGGAGCATGGAGCGGAACCCACATCGTCACATACTATAGTATCACTCTGACCTTTGGAAGCTATTTCTGTTCATAAATCACTGGAGCTGAAAGGCTTAAAAGTGAAACATTTTATGATCGGTCCAGGTAAAGCATTATTTTAGAAGACATGTTGGTGAAACTATGGAATACAAGCTTCTAGGTGCATCTTTTCATCAATCACATGAATTAGTCACATACCACTATGTTTGTGTTACATAACAATAGATGCACTGCAGCAATCTCCTGAAGCTCCAATTACAAATTATTTCTCATCTATCTATCTATCTATCTATCTATCTATCTATCTATCTATCTATCTATCTATCTATCTATCTATCTATCTATCTATCTATCTATCTATCTATCTATCTATCTATCTATCTATCTATCTATCTATCTATCTATCTATCTATCTATCTATCTATCTATCTATCTATCTATCTATCTATCTATCTATTTTGACAAAATGATGGAGTAATGGAATAAAGGATTGTCGTGGCTTACAGATTACAATGGCCATCTCAAAGTAATATATTCTAGGTTTCAGTCATCTTCTGTATGGAGTCTGAGTGTGTATTTTTTCTCTCCATGTCTCCTCATAAATCACAAAGATACAGTATGCAGTTAAATACAACTGTAGTTGAGTATGGAAAAATATGCCCTGTGATGCATGGCAGAACTCCTGCTTTGGGTCTAATTCTGCCAGGACCAGCTCAATCACTTATAACTCTAATCTTGATTAAGTGGCTATCATTAAAGATAGATGGATGGATAATAAGGCAGACAGTGAACAAAATGGCATTTTTTCTAGTGTGTTGTGCACATACTGCAGACATATACAGTGGTGTGAAAAACTATTTGCCCCCTTCCTGATTTCTTATTCTTTTGCATGTTTGTCACACAAAATGTTTCTGATCATCAAACACATTTAACCATTAGTCAAATATAACACAAGTAAACACAAAATGCAGTTTTTAAATGGTGGTTTTTATTATTTAGGGAGAAAAAAAAATCCAAACCTACATGGCCCTGTGTGAAAAAGTAATTGCCCCCTTGTTAAAAAATAACCTAACTGTGGTGTATCACACCTGAGTTCAATTTCCGTAGCCACCCCCAGGCCTGATTACTGCCACACCTGTTTCAATCAAGAAATCACTTAAATAGGAGCTGCCTGACACAGAGAAGTAGACCAAAAGCACCTCAAAAGCTAGACATCATGCCAAGATCCAAAGAAATTCAGGAACAAATGAGAACAGAAGTAATTGAGATCTATCAGTCTGGTAAAGGTTATAAAGCCATTTCTAAAGCTTTGGGACTCCAGCGAACCACAGTGAGAGCCATTTTCCACAAATGACAAAAACATGGAATAGTGGTGAACCTTCCCAGGAGTGGGCCGGCCGACCAAAATTACCCCAAGAGCGCAGAGACGACTCATCTGAGAGGTCACAAAAGACCCCAGGACAACGTCTAAAGAACTGCAGGCCTCACTTGCCTCAATTAAGGTCAGTGTTCACGACTCCACCATAAGAAAGAGACTGGGCAAAAATGGCCTGCATGGCAGATTTCCAAGACGCAAACCACTGTTAAGCAAAAGAACATTAGGGCTTGTCTCAATTTTGCTAAGAAACATCTCAATGATTGCCAAGACTTTTGGGAAAATACCTTGTGGACTGATGAGTCAAAAGTTGAACTTTTTGGAAGGCAAATGTGCCGTTACATCTGGCGTAAAAGGAACACAGCATTTCAGAAAAAGAACATCATACCAACAGTAAAATATGGTGGTGGTAGTGTGATGGTCTGGGGTTGTTTTGCTGCTTCAGGACCTGGAAGGCTTGCTGTGATAGATGGAACCATGAATTCTACTGTCTACCAAAAAATCCTGAAGGAGAATGTCCGGCCATCTGTTCGTCAACTCAAGCTGAAGCGATCTTGGGTGCTGCAACAGGACAATGACCCAAAACACACCAGCAAATCCACCTCTGAATGGCTGAAGAAAAACAAAATGAAGACTTTGGAGTGGCCTAGTCAAAGTCCTGACCTGAATCCAATTGAGATGCTATGGCATGACCTTAAAAAGGCGGTTCATGCTAGAAAACCCTCAAATAAAGCTGAATTACAACAATTTTGCAAAGATGAGTGGGCCAAAATTCCTCCAGAGCGCTGTAAAAGACTCATTGCAAGTTATTGCAAACGCTTGATTGCAGTTATTGCTGCTAAGGGTGGCCCAACCAGTTATTAGGTTCAGGGGGCAATTACTTTTTCACACAGGGCCATGTAGGTTTGGATTTTTTTTTCTCCCTAAATAATAAAAACCACCATTTACAAACTGCATTTTGTGTTTATTTGTGTTATATTTGACTAATGGTTAAATGTGTTTGATGATCAGAAACATTTTGTGTGACAAACATGCAAAAGAATAAGAAATCAGGAAGGGGGCAAATAGTTTTTCACACCACTGTAGGTTTATTGGGTCATTATTGTCACATATAGAGGAGGAGTTTATGAGCATGCCGCACCCACCACATGATGAACCATGTCAGGATCCCAAAATAGGACCCAAGTGCAGCCGTGCAACAGGTGACTCCTCAGCACCACATTAATTCGAATGGAATGGAACAGTGCGAGGATTTTTTTTACAGTGGCTGGAGTGCCAATCCTGCCACCAGAGTTCATAGATAATTTTTACTTGCAACTGCTAATCAACGTACAACATATCACTATTCTCTGGCACCATGATTAGTGAGTATCACAATCTTACCTTGAAATTTCTGTTTTCCTTACCTGAAAAATATGTTACTGTCATCTGAGAACCGCATTATTTGCTGCATTTTACTACCGTGTAGTAGAACTGGCATTTCCTGTATTAATTTACTTATTCATTTATCAGCAAGGAATATTCATTCCTTGCTCATCTGGTAATTAAAAGAATAGAGATACCAGACCTGAATTAACCATTCAAATAAAGACAAAACTGTTGACAAATGAATGAATGTTGACGAAACTTTCAACTATTTACTGTGTTAAGCCTCTAAGGGCATAGCTTATCATTGATGACCAAAATCTCTCTCCGATGGGTGGTTGCAGAATGAGACAGAGAACCTTATGCAACATCTGTACTAAAACCTTCAATTCTTTCATTTATTAATTTCACAAAATTCACTTCTTCCACGTGCAGGATCATAGAGAGATGGAGCCTATTTTTGTGCAATAGACACCAACCGCAAATAAAATGCCAGTCTATGACAGGGCACACACAATCACACCCTCACAATTACTCGTACCAGACCAGTTTAAAATGGGCTATTAACCTAAATTGCACGTATTATGATGTGTGAGAAAATCCAGAGAACTTGGACACAAACATGGGCAGACATTGACTTGGCTGAGACTCTGGAGCTGTGAGATGGCTGTGCTACTCCTTTAATACCAACCTCCGGTTCCACACAAATAGTTGTTTTTTTTTCCTTTTTTTGTGATATAATGCAATGTGGCAATAATATTTATCATTTTAAAACTGTAACTGTGCATGCAGGCAGTTTATTTGTGCAAATGATGATCTTATATACTTTTCTTACTAAATCTGTCCTCGGTTGGTGAACTTGAAAACCATTCCAAGACCTCATTGTCACAATCGTATGAAATCATTTGGATCTGGTGTCTGAGATGTTATGCTGCCTACTCTATCTATTTATTTTTGCACTTCAGATTTTCTTTGGTTGGCTTTCTTTTCTGAATTAAGATTTTGATTTGCAGTATACACAAGTGTTCTATACTTTTTAAAAGAATCACACTAAAATAATGTCACCTGTTTTAATGATGTTTTATAATGCTGCCCACTCCCAGCATGACCTAAAAGTGGGCTCCACACAACTCAATTCTTGTTCTTCTCTATGTCCAACATTACTGGAACTAATTATTTTACCAAATGATGCCTTCAGAGAGAAATTAACAATGTGCAGTGTCAGGATTGGCACTCTTATGTGAAGATGAGACCCCACAATTGTTCCCACAAAGAAAATACCTCCTGACACAAATAACTGCAGGGAGGCTACTAGTGTGAAATACCATTAACCATTACATACTTTAATATTAATCTATACCTTTTGCTTATACAAGTGGAGTTAAACACAAGTTTTAAAGTAAAATATAATGAGTGAACATCTCCCATAAACAACACACTGTATGTGTGGGTTCAGCAATAAATGTAACATTTGTAAGGGACGGCCGGCAGCCCAAGAAATGGAAGGATAGGGGAAGATAACTTCTTTAGGGCACTGCCTTTACCAGAATGCTAGATGGCAGCTCCCCCGGGTTACAGCTGTGCCCCGGACTCTCACAGGGCATCATGAAACTTAAAGTTCTTTACCTGAGTCCTTTTGGGTACCGTGGGTGCTACCAGCAGATGCTGCAAAGACTGAGGAGCTGTATGGCATGGGGTTTCTGCCATACCCAGAAGTGCTTTCAGGCCATGTGGGCAGAAGTGCTTCTGCACTTCCGGGTTGGCCAATATAAGAGGACTTGCTAGCTGGGAAGAGTAGAGGAGGCAAAGATCAAGAGACAGAAAGAAAGAAGAGTCATTGTGCTGTACTATTATTGCACTTGTGGCTGTGGTTGTGGGAAATGCTGATGTGAAGAGTTTCCCACGCAATAAAAAGACTCTTATGCTTTTAACTTGTACCCTGTGTCTGTTGTGTTAGGTTTGGGAAGCTGGAACGCTCTCTAGTGTCCACATATGACATAACATTTCCAAAACTGTTTAATCCATTCCTGTGTTGTAGGATTCAAAGTGCCTATCCTGGCACCATTCATTGTGTACAAGCCAAGAAGAAACCATGGATATAATGCAGCCCACAGCAGAATCCACTCAAGCACACAACCACACAAAGGAGCAGTTTAGAATTGCTAATTAGGTTTAACCTGCATGTCTTTGGTGATGTGGGAGGAAAGCTGGGATACCTAGAGAAAAAGCCCACACAAACATGGGAAGAATCTACAAATTTCACACAGGCAACAACCGGGTGTGGGATTTTACCCCAAGAATATGGGTCTGTAACACTAGGAAGTAACACTAACCACTGAACCAGCAAGCCATTGATTCATGAATAAAGCTCACATTAAATCATTGTTGCACTACTACAGAAATAACTTTTTTATATCAATGAATTTTCTTTCTCCACTTTTTCTATAAAAGGAATACAAAGCACCAGAGGCTATCCTATCTGAATCTAGAGTACAAAAAGAAAACATCACTCATTAGAACATTAGAACAATTGTGAAGAGAACAGGCCACTCAGCCCACTGGCTTGCCCAACCATTTCACGGATTTGAAGGTCCTTACAGTCCTACTCTCCACCACACTAGTTGGTAATTTATTCCATGTGTTTATGGTTTTTGTGTGAAGAAAGCATTTGTAACTTTTGTGCAAAATCTCCCTTTAAGAAGTTTCTGTGTCCCTGTATTCTTCTTGAAACAGGGGCCCATCATACTAACCTTTATAATTTTAAACACTTGAATCATGTCACATCTTATTTTCTGTTTGCTTAAACTGAAAAGGTTAAATTCCTTCAATCTCTTTTAACAAATTTCCTAGAATACTGGGCCACTAATATAACAACTGTGCCAGATGTTGCCAGCAATAAATATTTCCATTCTTCCATAAACCAAGATATTCCATCTTAGGCTCTCTAATGCCTAACACTATCCCTGCAGCATGGGCAGCAAAGCAGAAATGGGTCCTGGATGAGGAGTTGGGCCATCACAGGGCAAATTCACATAAAGTGAAGTGTAGGCCCTTTAGAGTTTTAAATTAACTGAAGATGCACAATACTGTTATATTGGGGGACCAGAGTATCCAGAGAAAAAAACAATGCAAACATTGTTAGAAAATATAAACTTAGTCTCCTAAACTTCTAACACATCAATATTAAGCTCTTCATCTTCTGGCCACCCAGTAATACATCTCTCTATTATAAAAGAAAATCTTGAGACGAGACGAGACTATTGCCAAGAGATTTTTTCAAGTTGGTAGAGGGGGTTCCGCTCTCCTCTCAACCATTTCTGGTCAATGGCCCACGCCCACGGTCCTCTCACCTCTCATGCGCGTGAATGCTTTTGTCAGACACAGTTCCTGCGTTCTCAGCTCTTATAAATTTTTACGTTTTCCTCACTTTAAGTTCCCAATAAAACAAGACTTATTATGTTCAAATCTTATTGAAGAATTTCATCCCGAAGGGTTATCAATAGAAGAAATGAGTACATGGGCATCCCTAGCACCAAGAAACGATGAAGTCAAACGAATTAATGTGAAAATTGTCGATCGGTTACATGGCAAATTGGTTAAATGCGTGTTAATAGACTATGCTGAAACAGTTGGTGGTAATGGTGCGGAAGATGAAAACATCAACTGTTAACACCGTCTGGTCTTCCATCGGCTGAATTACTATTGAAAGAAGGATGTATCGTAATCCTGTGACCCTGTGTTAGCATATAGCGGGTTGGAAAATGACTGTATCGTAATGTTATTGCGTAATTTATAGCGGGTTGGAAAATGACTGTATCATAATGTTATTGCGTAATTTATGTATGAGTGATGGGCTGTGCAATAGGACAAGATTACCTGTATTCAAAATTAGTCGAACAGTTCCAAAGTAAAATTTTAACAGGCGGCAAGAAAGGTAATGTAGTACACCAAAGGAGATCTTGATATGCCATTCATATTAAAACGTTTACAGTTTCACATTAGAATAGCTTTTGCTATGATAATTAACAAATCACAGGGACAAACATTCAAAAAAGTCGGTTTATTTATTAGAGAGAAAGAAATGATATTCACTCACGGGCAATTATACATGTACATTGCATTGTCACGATGTAAGTACAAACACTGAATCAAAATTCAATGAGATATTGAGGAAAAGATCATTCCAAATATTGGTTTTACTGAAGTTTTACAGTAAAAGTGTAAGTTTAAAAAGTATTTGCGTGTTAATTTCAAAGCCAAACAGAACAAAAACGTATAACACAACGAATACCTCTAACGCAACATGAAACATAATTTTCTTTCAATTGATTACGTTTTACTATTTTTTACTATGGGGTTAATTACTTGCTGTAATGTAAATGAGTTAGTTCTATTATCCATATGTAACAATTCCCATGAAAATAACAATCTGTTTAAATTGTACATCCGCTTCCCCATATGCAGTGGCAGAGCCGCGAAGTGGCTAGCATGTATTGCCCTCCCAGGGGTTGGCAAGCGAAGTGAGCAGGGGAGCAGCGCCCCCTAGTTTAATAAAATCAAATTTATATTATATATATTTTATATTTTGTTTTATTATTGCCAAATGGGGAAGCATAGCATAGCGGTACAACATTTTCAGCAGCTTCCTGCATACATCAAAAGATCTGATTCTCCTTAGGAAGTATTGTTTGCTCTGGCCCTTCTTGTGCAGCTCCACTATTTTGTAAAACCAGTCCAGTTTGTTGTTTATGTGAACCCCCAGCACCACTTCTTTGTCCACACTGTGAATGGTGACTGGTCTCAAAGGCATCTTGACATGTCAGAAGTCCATCACAAGTTCTTTTTTCTTGCTGATGTTGAGTTGCAGATTGATGTCCCTGCACCACAAAATGAAGTCCTCCACAACTTTCCTGTACTCTGACTCATCGCCATTATTAATGCAGCCTATGATGGAAAAGTCATCTTAAAATTTCTATAGATGGCAAGAGCTGTATAGTGCTGGAAGTCTGTTGTGTAGAGGGTAAAGAGGAAGGGTGACAGGAGAGTTCCCTGGAGTGCTCCATTATTACACACCACCATTTCTGACTCACAGTCCCTCAGACAAACACCTGTCTTTTGGTCAGGTAGTCGATGATCCAGAAGATTGCGGGAACATCAAGATTCAAAGCCTTGAGCTTTTTCCTCAGTTGATGAGGCAGAATGGTATTAAAAGCCCTGGAAAAGTCAAAGAACATTATTGACTGTGGTACCAGCTTTGTCCAAGTGGGAGCAAGCTCTGTGGAACATGTAGATGAGAGCATCCCACACCTATACGTGCCTGATAGGCAAACTGATAGGCAGTTAGGAGTTTAAATGTTCTCCCAGTGTTGATGTGAGCTTTATGTAGGGATTCCAGTTTTCTCTTCAATCCCAAAGATATGTTGGTAGCTCTTTACTGATTCTTTACTGAGTTTGGGTGTCTATGTAGTGTGCTCTACAAATGGCTATCATCTCAGCCTTGTGTTCAGAGCACCTAGGATGGGCACCAACTCCCCATAGGCCTGTAATGGATTAAATGTGTTCAGAGAAAAGGGACGGATGAATGGATCAGCTTGTAATAGTGTAATATTCACTATTTTATCATTCAAAATAATTCTAATGGGCAGCTGTTCAGGTCTTCTTCACACTTGTACACTAAAAAAATGTGAATGCTTTTGATATGAATTTTTAAAAAACTGTATGCTTTATTAAGGACACCATTCTGTGGTGCAGTTAAGCTCTTCCTTATTAAAAGTATCTTAGATTTTTGAATACAATGTTTTCTGGGTTCTTAAATGGGGGTGTCATTTAATCACAGTCAGGTCCTTAGAACCTTTACCACTCTGTCCACATAAACAAAGTAACACAGTTTTCTGTATTAGGTCCTGCAACCATTGTGACAGACACTTACAGCTACCCATCTAGCACCTAGAATTTATACCATAACCTGTTTAACTGAATGTGGATTATTTTGTTGTGTTCTTATAACACAGGATCACACAGCAACAATAGTAAATATCCTAATCTGATGGTTATGAGCAGTATGACTGTTGCCATCACAAACCAAAAAAGAGCCATCAGGTCATTTAAATGTGCTGCCATTCATTAGCAATTGAGCAGCTTACACCCAAAAAGCCATTGCTGTATTAGTAACCTCATCAAACATGGACTTCGCAGCAGGACAGTATGCAGCGGCTAAAGCAAAACTGGTTAGCATTCAAATGTGAATTTGATACATTTACAAATAGGTTTTCCAATTCATTAAAAATTGAAGCTGCTCCTGTGTCTGAGCCAATCATATTGAATTTCACAGCTGTATCTCTTTGATCCTAAAAGCAACAGCAGGCTAAAAAGAGGAAATTTATTTCAGGTCAGGAATACGGTATATTACATGCGTTCAGGTCATGTTCATTTGCCCCGCAAATATCATTCTTTCTGTATTCTTCGCACATTCAGCAGTGGCATTTTACTCAGCACACAAGAACAGGATGTACTGTGTACAAAAATGGACAAACAAAGCCTTTGATACACGCCACCTAGAAAATTACTGAGCAGAGCGGAAACAATTTACTTTTTCTATTGTGCCATGAACTTAACCTAATTAATTTTAAACATAATCATGTTTCAGTGTCAGCATTTTAAGTTCAACAGAATGTCTCTGTTTGCTTCCCAGTAGCCTTGTGGACAGAACGTTTATAGGCAGTTTTTACAGATCTGGTAATATAAAATTCTAATAAAATCATCTGATAATGGTAAATGTTCAGAGGCCCCAAGAATGTATTGTAGAGTGAGAATATTATGGGACCATGAGATGTATGTTTGTCTGGTTTGTAATGTTACTAAAAGTTGGTTTTATATGCTGGTTAATATGACAACCTTACTGCAACATAAGGTTTTGTATGCTTTCTTTCATGAACATTAAGTTAGAACTTTTAGAAACGTGTAAAAATAAATGAGTCTTGTAGCCTCAGCTGAGTTCATCTTGCTGGGGAGTTCAGGTTGCCTTGTACCTCGTGACTGCCAGCTAGATAACATCAGAATGCAGTTAATCAGTCTGCAAAGGCTCACTGGTGACATACATGCTATATAATGTGTTTTAACAAAGATCTCCATGACCCTGGATCAACACTCGTGTCAGCCTTGCTCAAGAACAACAAAAATTGAACTGCTTGGACCAGTAGTGCAAGTAATATTAATTGGCACCGGCAGGTCAAAAGGTCAACCAGTGCAGAGCTTCAGATGGATTGCTTGAGCTTTTCAGTGTCACTTGTTAACCACCTCTGCACTTTCAGATTGTTAAAGATGCGCAGTGAAAGTAGCAGACATGTTTCAGCTGTTTCTTTGACAATCATGGGCAATGCGCCCTGCATGACAGGAGCATAAGAATAATTTTCTCTTCATTTTTTACACTTCTCCAAATGCTGATGCTGATAACTAAATGAGAGCCTTTATAAAGTTTGCTCAGCAACTGGCAAGAGCAGTGCTTGGTAGCAGTTCATCTGTAATGTAGCAGATATTTTTTAATATACTGTACTTTGAATTTTACTTCAAATATGCTTCTTTGCATTACTCTTTTAAAGATGAAGTCATTCACAGCATCTTATAATCCTGAAAACAAACAAATCTATCTATCTATCTATCTATCTATCTATCTATCTATCTATCTATCTATCTATCTATCTATCTATCTATCTATCTATCTATCTATCTATCTATCTATCTATCTATCTATCTATCTATCTATCTATCTATCTATCTATAGTAGTACTAGGGTGTTGTACCATGTTAGCCATTATGAATGTAGAGAAAAGCCAAGCAAAATGACACCTTTTATTGGTTAACTAAAAAGATTACAATATGGCCTAATAAATTATGAAATTCAGTGTCTCTCCCTTACCTCCTTATATGAACTTTACTGGTGAATATCTCCATCATCAGCTGCTTTCCAATGCCAATGCCACAGCCCTGATTCTCCACATTTAGCTTCAATGATCTTTTCACTGCAACACCCGTTGCCAGTCCTAACCAGGATCCTTCTTGAGTTCACTGCCAACCATATACTAAATTTAATGTATTTAAGCAACTAATGGGGGTTGTCTTTCTGCACTTTAAGTTCCTGATTGTCAGCTCTCCTCTCACTTACTCACTCAAACTAATTCACACATACACAAACTCTCTACATGGCTTTTTAGGATGGCTTTTCCCTTTCTGACAGTGTCAACTGCATTTTAATGCCAAAAAAGCCACTGGTATGCCGAATAAATTCACTTGGTTAAAGAAGACTCACAGACAAAGAATGAAGTACAGTAATAAAGATGGAAAACACACTATATACCATAGATAGAGAAAAGCAAAGCAAAATGACACATTTTATTGGCTAACTAAAAAGATCACAATATGCAAGCTTTCGGGACAACGCAGGCCCCTTCTTCAGGCAAGATGTAATACAGAGACTGGAGTTCCCTATGTTTATATACACATTCTAGGACAAGAAACAACATTGGTAAATCTTTAAATGAGAAATTTTAAATGTAAAAAATTAATAGATTCATTCAGGCTAGGGTTAATTTAACAAGAAAGAGAAGAACAATGTATGGTCAAGATCTCTGGATAAGATAACTGTCCAACAAAGTCTTTTGAAGTTTGTAATGAGTTTTTCAAAACAATGTAGATATGTAGATCTGTAGACAGGTTGTCTGTCATTCTGAGAGATGTAAACAATCCTCATATCTGGTCATAAAACTCTTGTCTCTATTCAATCCATGTTGTAATGTATTAAATTTTAGCATGAGTTTAATTTCCCATTCTTTTCTCTCTTGCTGTGTTTTGAAGTTGCCCATAAGCACTGTGACTTTAAAGTCCCTCTCACAGTGTCCAGGGCTGTTGAAGTGGGCCACTACAGGAACATCTGTGTTGCCATGTTTAATGTGGAACCTGTGTAAATTCATTCTCTGGCGGAGTGTTTGTCCAGTTTCTCCCACATAGAGTGCAGTGTCAAGACATTTCATTCAGAAAATTAGGTAGACTACATTAGATGATCTGCAGGAAAATGATCCCTTTATGTGATGTTCAAGTCGACAGTGTGGTATAACTATATGGTCTGTATCATAGATGTGGGCACATGTTTTGCATCTTTTCTGTAAGCATGAAGATGTACCATTTTCTGTTGGTTCACTTAGGGAGCTTCGGACAATTAGTTGTTGAAGGTTTGGTGGTTGTCTGTATGCCAGGAGGGGAGGTTCAGGAAATACATTTCTCAGTGTTTGGTCATTGTTTAGTATGGCTGAAGTTCTTTAATAATTTTTCGAAGTGTTTCAAGATGTGGGTTGTAGGTGACAACAAGGGGGATGCGGTTCTTGTTGTCTTTGTTTTTATATTCCAGAAGGTTGTCTCTGGGTATGGCAGTAGCTCTTCTTATTTGAGTGTCTGTTGTTTTGGGGGTGTAACCTTGTCTGATGAAATCTTGTCTGAGCTCCTGCAGTTGTTGATCCCAGTCTGTCGGGACCACTGACTTCTTAAAAAAACTGTCTGCTTTAGGCCCCTTACCTGAGGGAACCTTACTGGCCACAATGGATGCTGAGGCACTTTACACAAACATCTCCCATGATGATGGCATATTGGCATGTGAAATGTACCTCAAACAACATGATTTACCCACAAAGTCAGTAATAGAATTGATAAAATTCACTCTGACACATAATCTATTCTCTTTTGGACAAGATTGCTACTTGCAACAAATGGGGACTGCAATGGGCTGTCGGTTTGCACCTCACTATGCAAACCTATTTATGGCAAAATTGGAGGAAGATTTCATGTCAATGTGCATCGTAAAACCAATGTTGTATCTCCGTTACATAGATGACATCTTCATAATCTGGACTGCCAGTGAGAAGGACCTCCTCCATTTTCATAATGAATATAATTGTTTTCACCCCAACATAAAGCTGAAGCTCAAAAACAGAAGTCAGCTTCCTTGACACCACCATTCAACTGAAAGACAACACCCTTGTAACTTCTGTTTTTCACAAACTGACAGACAGACGGACCTACCTGAAAAGTGATAGCTTCCACCCCACGCATATAAGGCGCTCCATTATTTTCAGCCAAGCAATATGGTACAATCGTATTTGCTCAGACCCGACAGACCGGGATCAACAACTGCAGGAGCTCAGACAAGATTTCATCAGACAAGGTTACACCCCCAAAACAACAGACACTCAAATAAGAAGAGCTACTGCCATACCCAGAGACAACCTTCTGGAATATAAAAACAAAGACAACAAGGATCGCATCCCCCTTGTTGTCACCTACAACCCACATCTTGAAACACTTCGAAAAATTATAAAAGAACTTCAGCCAATACTAAACAATGACCAAACACTGAAAAATGTATTTCCTGAACCTCCCCTCCTGGCATACAGACAACCACCAAACCTTCAACAACTTAATGTCCAAAGCTCCCTAAGTGAACCAACAGAAAATGGCACATCTCCATGCTTACAGAAAAGATGCAAAACATGTGCCCACATCTATGATACAGACCATATAGTTATACCACACTGCCGACTTGAACATCACATAAAGGGATCATTTTCCTGCAGATCATCTAATGTAGTCTACCTAATTTTCTGAATGAAATGTCCTGACACTGCACTCTATGTGGGAGAAACTGGACAAACACTCCGCCAGAGAATGAATTTACACAGGTTCCACATTAAACATGGCAACACAGATGTTCCTGTAGCGGCCCACTTCAACAGCCATGGACACTGTGAGAGGGACTTTAAAGTCACAGTGCTTATGGGCAACTTCAAAACACAGCAAGAGAGAAAAGAATGGGATATTAAACTCATGTTAAAATTTAATACATTACAACATGGATTGAATAAAGACAAGAGTTTTATGGCCACATATGAGGATTGTTTACATCTCTCAGAATGACAGACAACCTGTCTACAGATCTACATTGTTTTGAAAAACTCATTACAAACTTCAAAAGACTTTGTTGGACAGTTATCTTATCCAGAGATCTTGACCATACATTGTTCTTCTCTTTCTTGTTAAATTAACCCTAGCCTGAATGAATCTATTAATTTTTTACATTTAAAATTTCTCATTTAAAAATTTACCAATGTTGTTTCTTGTCCTAGAATGTGTATATAAACATAGGGAACTCCAGTCTCTGTATTACATCTTGCCTGAAGAAGGGGCCTGCGTTGTCCCGAAAGCTTGCATATTGTGATCTTTTTAGTTAGCCAATAAAATGTGTCATTTTGCTTGGCTTTTCTCTATCTATGATATATAGTGTGTTTTCCATCTTTATTACTGTACTTCATTCTTTGTCTGTGAGTCTTCTTTAACCAAGTGAATTTATTCGGCATACCAGTGGCTTTTTTGGCATTAAAATGCAGTTGACACTGTCAGAAAGGGAAAAGCCATCCTAAAAAGCCATGTAGAGAGTGTGTGTATGTGTGAATTAGTTTGAGTGAGTAAGTGAGAGGAGAGCTGACAATCAGGAACTTAAAGTGCAGAAAGACAACCCCCATTAGTTGCTTAAATACATTAAATTTGGTATATGGTTGGCAGTGAACTCAAGAAGGATCCTGGTTAGGACTGGCAACGGGTGCTGCAGTGAAAAGATCATTGAAGCTAGATGTGGAGAATCAGGGCTGTGGCATTGGCATTGGAAAGCAGCTGATGATGGAGATGTTCGCCAGTAAAGTTCATATAAGGAGGTAAGGGAGAGACACTGAATTTCATAATTTATTAGGCAACTTGCACCAGAAATAATAAAATGTCAGATGAATAATGCCATAAGAAATCACACAAAGATCTATCAACATATTGTCAAACAGTGAAACCACCAAATGACAGTATTGAAAAATATCTCAACATGAAACACTGAAAGTAGAAATGCAAATGAATACTAATAAACTTCTGATGTTTTATCAATGGGTAAAACGCTTAAGTGTATGTTACATAAGTAATTAAATTGATTCCTAATAATGATGACTACTCTAAAATAGCAAGATATGTAAGTTCACGTATCCTTTAAACTTTTCCACAAAAAATCAAATAATGGATTGTTTTTAAGGGTTCCATTCTTGAAGCTCCAAGGCCAAACTGAAAAGTTCAGGCTGCACATGAACAAAGCAGCAGTGGTATTTCAAGAACACTGTAGGATAGAAATTCCTGACCAAGCAACCCGGAAACAGGCTAGCAGTGTTAGCAGTGCCAAGCACAAAAGCAAAGTATTTTTCTAGATAAGAAATTGCATTAAGGCTATCAGAGAGAATTGCAAAAATGTAATTATGATAATTCAGTTGTGTTTGCTATAAACATTTCTTCAACAACTCTGTGATAGCAAATGCAATTTTCTTCACCGTGGTGTGCTGGGCTGGTAACATCTCTTCAAGAGAGGTTCACTAAATCAACAAGCTAATTAATACGGCAGGCTCAGTTACGGGACGCACTCAGGGCCCCCTGGAGGTAGTAACAAAGGAGAGAAAATACACAAAACTGAGTTGCATTATGAAAAATACTGCACATCCTCAGTCTGACACACTAACACTGAGTACTTGCAGCAAACAAATTATTCCACAGAAGTGTTTCAACAAATGATACTGGGGCTTCTTTATACCAACAGCAATACGTCTGCATAATGCCTCACTATGACTGTGACAGCCAAGTCAAAAGTTTTCTTTTCTTTCTTTTTAAAATTTTCTTTAAAATTTTAAGTCATTCTGGTGTGTGTATTTATTTATTTATTGAAGGGGCTTCTGTAAAAGCACAAATTTCCCCCTGGGAAGTGAATGAATGTCAGTATTCTTAGAATGGTTTAAATCATCAAGAGAAGCTCATTCTAATGCAAGTACTAAGATGTACAGTTAGGTCCATAAATATTTGGACAGAGACAACTTTTTTCTAATTTTGGTTCTGTACATTACCACAATGAATTTTAAATGAAACAACTCAGATGCAGTTGAAGTGCAGACTTTCAGCTTTAATTCAGTGGGGTGAACAAAATGATTGCATAAAAATGTGAGGCAACTAAAGCATTTTTTTAACACAATCCCTTCATTTCAGGGGCTCAAAAGTAATTGGACAATTGACTCAAAGGCTATTTCATGGGCAGGTGTGGGCAAGTCCGTCGTTATGTCATTATCAATTAAGCAGATAAAAGGCCTGGAGTTGATTTGAGGTGTGGTGCTTGCATGTAGAAGATTTTGCTGTGAACAGACAACATGCGGTCAGAGGAGCTCTCCATGTAGGTGAAACAAGCTATCCTTAAGCTGCGAAAACAGAAAAAACTCATCTGAGAAACTGCTACAATATTACGAGTGGCAAAATCTACAGTTTGGTACATCCTGAGAAAGAAAGCAAGCACTGGTGAACTCAGCAACACAAAAAGACCTGGACGTCCACGGAAGACAACAGTGATGGATGATCGCAGAATCATTTCCATGGTGAAGAGAAACCCCTTCACAACAGCCAACCAAGTGAACAACACTCTCCAGGGGGTAGGCGTATCGATATCCAAGTCTACCATAAAGAGAAGACTGCATGAAAGTAAATACAGAGGGTGCACTGCAAGGTGCAAGCCACTCATAAGCCTCAAGAATAGAAAGGCTAGATTGGACTTTGCTAAAGAACATCTAAAAAGCCAGCACAGTTTTGGAAAAACATTCTTTGGACAGATGAAACCAATATCAACCTCTACCAGAATGATGGCAAGAAAAAAGTATGGAGAAGGCATGGAACAGCTCATTATCCAAAGCATACCACATCATCTGTAAAACACGGTGGAGGCAGTGTGATGGCTTGGGCGTACATGACTGTCAGTGGCACTGGGACACTAGTGTTTATTGATGATGTGACACAGGACAGAAGCAGCCAAATAAATTCTGAGGTGTTCAGAGACATACTGTCTGCTCAAATCCAGCTAAATGCAGTCAAATTGATTGGGCGGCGTTTCATGATACAGATGGACAATGACCCAAAACATACAGCCAAAGCAACCCAGGAGTTTATTAAAGCAAAGAAGTGGAAAATTCTTGAATGGCCAAGCCAGTCACCTGATCTTAACCCAATTGAGCATGCATTTCACTTGTTGAAGACTAACCGTCTGACAGAAAGGCCCACAAACAAACAGCAACTGAAAGCCGCTGCAGTAAAGGCCTGGCAGAGCATTAAAAAGGAGGAAACCCAGCATCTGGTGATGTCCATGAGTTCAAGACTTCAGGCTGTCATTGCCAGCAAAGGGTTTTCAACTAAGTACAGTATTAGAAATGAACATTTTTTTACAGTTATTTAATTTGTCCAATTACTTTTGAGCCCCTGAAATGAAGGGATTGTGTTAACAAAATGCTTTAGTTGCCTCACATTTTTATGCAATCGTCTTGTTCACCCTACGGAATTAAAGCTGAAAGTCTGCACTTCAACTGCATCTGAGTTGTTTCATTTAAAATTCATTCAGGTAATGTACAGAACCAAAATTAGAAAAAAGTTGTCTCTGTCCAAATATTTATGGACCTAACTGTATCTTCTATCAGAATAGATAGCAATAGATATATAAACAGCTGTGTTACCTCATCTCTCTACCAATCTGGTTACTGTGTTAAACCTGCTGTATATATCACATATATACACAGTAGAAACTGAGACTGGCTTTTTTCGACCACTGTTAAGCTGTACTTGAAGCTGCTGTGCTGTGAGGCACCTACCACACAAGCTGGTGACCCTTAGAAACTTGTCTTCTGATTGGGTTGTGACTTTGGGTTGCCCAGATCTATTCCTAATAGAGTTTTTTTCCAGTTTCCATTTGGTTTTAGATTGTGCAGGACACTGTACTCACTGACACTTTAATTTTTTTTTTGCAGTTTCTCTAAATGAAAGGCCTGCACTTTTAAGGGTACTAATGCTCTGTCTCATTTCATTTGTTAATTGCCATTTTCTTGCTATTGTCAATATAATAATGTCCAAGTAGTACCACAGAGGGTGTAGTAACATAGCCTGTTCCAACCCTGCTTTAAGACAGACAGAGGATTTTTAAGTAATCAACGTAAGATGGGACACCTGTACAAATTGTTTGCTTCAACTTGCAAGACTTAATTTACTTTAATTGCTGCAGAACATCTGTAGGTTGTAACCTATTAGTTGTTTCCCAAAGAAGGGACATTTGTAATATTCTGATATTTCCTTGCTTTTCAGTTTTGGCTAACCTAAACTTTAAATGTAAACCTTTGGCAGTTTACTGCTTACCTGTTTACCATTTTAGGTCATTCATTGCATTTCAACTTAATAAAATTAAAGAAAAACTGGAAAAGCTGAGGTGTTCTAAAACATTTGACCAGTACTGTGTTTCTCTCTCTCTCTCTCTCTCTCTCTCTCTCTCTATATATATATATATATATATATATATATGGAAGAGAAGGTCTGTGATACGGTTTGCATATTTGCAGTTGGAGATCCACAAAGGGAGAAAAAACTAATCACGTATCATAAAATAGTTTTATTCCTGAGCTTTCAACCCCTATCAGGGGTCTTCATCAGAGGATAATGCTTAGACTTACAAGAATCAAAGGCAATATATAGCAACACATTCAGTATGGGGGGGGGCGCATTGGGGGGGGGGGTGGGTGGAGGTGACTAAGTCAGTATAATCAAGGGGGGGGGGGTTGTATAGTTTAATTAATGTGTATATGTCCTTCTTAAGTTGGCATATGCTGGGTTTATGTCCAAGTGTCTGTTGATGGCGTTTTCATCTGATAGCCAAGACTCGGCCAACTCTCTGGCGCTTTTTGTACTGGCCTTAAATTTTACTTTTACGTTGTCCCAGTTGAATGTGTGTCCTGTCAATTTAGTATGTGCATATATCAAAGATAGTGCGTCCTTTCTTCATATATATATATATATATATATATATATATATATATATACTGTATATATAGTATATTTATAAATATTTGCAGATAAAGTATAGGTGCCATCACTAAATAAATTCACTGAAGATATTTTAGCAAATTTTCACTGACTAAACCCACAATGGGAAGCAACTTTGCATACCTGTGGCAAGTGCCTAAAATGTGTCCCCAATAAAGCTCAGGTGTGATCATTAAATAAAGTTTCTCAAGGGGAAAAGATTTAGGATGAAACACAGCATATGGTCCTTCCCTTTACAAATGAGGAATCTGTGCAAAATTTGGCAAAGAAAGGTCCACACAAACAGCATTTTATATTTTTATGTACAGTAAATATAATGTATAAAAAACTGCTTATATGGCCTGATCTTGTGAGTTTTTTTGGGTAAAGGCGTCTGCCAAATATACAGCTTATTTTTGGTGCCTGTGTTATTAAAGCAGAACTACTTTAGTGAGTTCTGATGAACAGTACCCTACTAAGACAGTGGGCATTGTACTCCGAATCCCATATCTTCTTTATCTCACACAGCTTTGCATTGTTAAGGTGCTGTAACTGAAACCGATAGTGCCTGCCAAGGCTCACCATCCATTTGGCACTGAACATTGTCTTTCATGCTCACCGCTTCCAGTTATGCTATGGTTATTTTCAGTGGAGCCAGGTAGTGCAAATGCTCATCATGAAATGAACGTGCCTACCTTTAACCATCATGCTAGAGTAAAATGTAGGTATTATAAAAAACATGAAAGAGGGGAACTTCTAGTCACTACCCAAACAACAAAAGTCTTCTTTCATTGAGCACATTGTTCAGGAGAAAAAAACATGGTGCATTGCATTAGGAATGCATAGTAGAGCTGACTGATCAAACCTTGTGATGCTATAATGGCAAAAATAGGTTCCATGTAATCTGTGAATGATACATTATATAGATTCTCTCATTTAAGAAATAACTGTTAACTTGCAATGTTGGTTACACTAACGGATGAGTAAGATTTAATACCTAAAATTTAAAACCAAGGAACAATACATAATACAAATGAGAGATTAAGTCTAACAACATAACTGCTCTGGAATTTCCTTCATCAGGAGACATTAGATGTAATTTATAACACGTTAGTGCTGCTTCTGTACTGTTGTTCTGTTTGAAAGCCAGAATGGAATTTCTCAAATAAATTGTGATGTGTAACGTGAGACTGATACTGTGTGGTAACTACTTTTTCAAGTACATTACAAAGAAATGGTACACTTGAAATGGCTCAATAATTATTAAACATATATGGTTCTAACCCTGAGTTTTGTAATAATAGTCTGACAAATACCAATTTATTGCATTAGGGTCTGTGCCAGTAAGTCATGAACTATTGATAATGCTTTATAATTTATAAGCTATTGATAATATATTGCCAGAATATCAATTGAGGTTTTCACTAGTTATATTGGGACAGGTAGTAGGTTTTATTTTAGAAATTAAAGTTAGGATTTCCTGTTTTATTATCAAGTGAAAAAAAAAAACTAACGTGAATTGTGCAAAGAGATGAAGCTATGCAGATTCAGGGTGAGACAGTAAAGTTTTTAAAGTACAGGACCAGGAAATATGCATAGTCAAAAAACAAGCTAAGGTTGTCACCAAAAGTCAATACTGTTATTCAAACAAACGGGAGATGTAACCAAAAATTGGCAATCAGAAAGGAGAACAAGAGATAAAAAAAAGCAGGTAGTCAAAAGAAGTAAAAGGTTTCAAATGTTTGAGTGAAGTACTGTCCATTAAAGCTGCGATATGTTTGAAGTGACCTTTAAGCCGTTGCTCCAATGAGGTCATTGGTGCCACACAATCCACAAGATTGTTGGAGAACACCAGAACAATGGGAGAATCCAAACACCCTAAACAGCAGTGCTAGAGGAAACAAAGATGACATGGCTGTGTAATGGAAAAATATCCTGAACTCTCTCAGTTTAAAAAAAAAAAGGAGCAGAAAACACTCTAATCAGTGCATAGGCTATATAAATTCATTAAGGAAATTTCCTAATAACCTAACAAAGATATAGTAAGTGGGTGAGAAAGTATTTTTTAAATTTATAATGGACCAGAGGTTTTGACATTGCAATACTTTGTTTTGCAAGATAATGCTGAAATCTTGGGTCTTATATTTTCAGTTTTATCATTAATGTTTGTAGGGAATATGCGGGGAAGAGCAGAATTTATTATATTAGGAACTGTTTTAAGCAGTACATGACAATTAATTCTGTTGTTATCTTTTAGTCTGGTATAGCAGTCATATCAGGCATTAAAATGAGCTTTTATAACTTTTAACACTGTTTATCCGTGCACTTTGGAAAACCTGTAATTTGGTTGCTTTCTATCCACACTCTAGTTTCTGATATATTTTAATTTAAAATGATTATGTGGAATGGCTGGAGAAGAGTGTCAGGAGTAATTTGTGACAGACGGATATCAGCAGGAGTGAAAGGGAAGGTCTACAGGACGGTAGTGAGACCAGCTCTGTTATATGGGTTGGACCAGAAAGCAGGAGACAGAGCTGGAGGTAGCAGAGTTAAAGATGCTAAGATTTGCACTGGGTGTGACGAGGATGGATAGGATTAGAAATGAGTACATTAGAGGGTCAGCTCAAGTTGGACGGTTGGGAGACAAAGTCAGAGAGGCGAGATTGCATTGGTTTGGACATGTGCAGAGGAGAGATGCTGGGTATATTGGGAGAAGGATGCTAATGATAGAGCTGCCAGAGAAGAAGAAAGGAGGAAGGCCTTAGAGAAGGTTTATGGATGTGCTGAGAGAGGACAGGCAGGTGATGGGTGTAACAGAACAAGATGCAGAAGACATTACGATATGGAAAAAGATGATCCGCTGTGGCAACCCCTAATGGGAGCAGCCAAAAGAAGAAGAAGATATTTCTGTTGATCTTGATTGTTTTCCATAATTAAGTTGGAGTTCCTCAAAATATCTACACATTTTGTTACGAAGTCAGATGTCACACTATCCTTGTTTCCAATTTTCAATTGCATTGGTAAGGACAGGAGGAAGTCAGACGTAATTGAATAATGATTAGAGATAATTCGTAAGTAACAATGAGATCCAATGTATGATTATGACAGTGCGATGGGCCTGTAATACTCTAGCAAAACCCACATGTGATTCACATGTGATTAACACATTTTCTAAAAGTGTAGATATTAAAATCTCCCATTAACACTACATAATTATAACTTATAGCTAAATCAGATAAAAGGCTGCCAAATTCAATCATGAACAATGAATATGGTCCTAGTAGTCTATAAATTAATACTATAATTGTGCAGGAATCTGTTTTAATATCTAATATGAGTACCACAAAGAATGTTTTAAAAACAGTATACAGAATTAGCACAAAACCACCTGCTTGACCAAAATTTCTGCTTTGTTATACTTTTTTAGACTATTAATTAGTTACTTTATTTTTGCTTTGTGTACACCCCCACCATAACCTATTGTCTATGGGGGAGAAGCGAAAGCTTTAAATTCGTCAAAAATTTAAATTTCCAGTTTTTGACGGCTCTCGACATTTTAGGGTCCCCTAATACTGAAAACATCGATATCTTGATTAAGGTGTTTGTGTTTTTGTCTGTGTGTCACAGTTTCTTGAGCTAAAATGAAGGACTGAAAAATACCAAACTCGAAACTTAAGCCCGTTATGAGATGACAATGTGCTGATCAGTTTTCCAGCCAAATTGTGCAAGAGAAAGAGGCACTCTAGAGGAACCCTCAAATACCGTAATTCTGCAATTAGTCATAAATTCTTCTTGTCAATTGATATCGCAATGACCTATTTTATGATCAGAAAGATCAGCATCAGAGCGATAAATAATTACTGAAATGTTATAGAATAGTTCAGGTAACTTGGTTCCAAGGGCACAAAGCTTTCTGACACTCATGTCCAAATTTTTTTAGTTATTATTTGAATTATATTCTGTTTCATGACTTAATTCATAAGATGTCCCACAATAATTCTGGATAGCAGCTACAGAGCATTAATAGGTGGGATAAGAGATAGCAGGCAATTTAATATCATTAAGCTGTGGGCTGGATAGTGCTCTGAGTGCCAGCATCTAGCAGTAAACTGGATACTTCATTGTCAGCCAGAAACTTCAAATTGTTATATGCTGTATATGTATGAGATGTCATATGTACTGTAGATCGGCATCTGTTTGTCTGCCCCCACTGGTTGTTTTGATTTGATATGCCTATATGTGGATGGTTTTTGTTTTCTTTCTCAAAAGGTAAAGAAAGTATTGCAACTATTTTTGTGACTCCAATATAGAAAAGAGATGACATTATGCAATTTAGAATACCTTAGCTCCATAGAGGCATTTTACTTTAACTGCTGGTCTGACAAAGTTTGGAATGCTAACATTCTGCATTATGGAATTATAGATTACGAGTGCATTCTTGCTTTCACCTGTGACAGACATGATACTGAGTGCTGAATATTGGGTCTGGGTTTAAACTGCTCAACTGGGTGCCAAGGGACTAAATTTTTATTTTATAGACCGCCTATCTCATTGTTTCCCATTCATCCTATGGTTGAATCAGTGTTGCTGATTTTGGCCAATTTTCAGTTTATCTAATAGCTATCGGGTATAGGATATAGTCCTCCATAGTGCATATTTTTCCCATCAACTCTATGTTAACTACATTTTTGACATTAACACACATACACAACCACAAGCACTTAACACCAATTTATGCCATCAAGAAAAAAAAATCATCCTTAATACTTTAGCAGGAAGACCTAAGCTGTTCATACTGTACATAGTGCAGGGCACACAACATACAAACATCACCTCAACAGGCAGAAAAAGGATTGAACTTACGTTTAGTACTGCGCTCATAATCATTTTCTGTTTGTGGTCCCAGTGAAGTTCAAAAATTATGCTCTTGCTGGGGAGTTCATTTGGCTGGCTGCAAGTCCCTATTTTTCAGGCATTCACTGCCAGCTGGATGTCCAACCTTGCTTCTCTGGTTCTTTGCCTGGTTGGATGTCAGTTTTTACTCCAACAAGATTTTTTCACACTTTGCTTTGCTCCTGGTGAAGTAACTCCTCTGGTGCTGCTAAACATTCAGCCATTTCTTTATGTAAATTTGACTTCTCTGGGATACCAATGGTAGCATCTTATAGATATGTCTATCTTGGAATTTCTGCATTTTCACAAGTTATTGCCCTCTGGAAACCCATGACCACCAACTCTGGCACCTGATGTGTCAAAAAGTCAAAAGTAGGCGATGCCATCCTTGTATTCTCTCTTGTTCTTTTACTTTATCCGGAAACTCTTTGCCTGCTCTGTAACATTCGCTACCTTTCATCCTGGACTAATGCCAGATTTTGTACTAGATGGAATTCTGCAGAATTACTGGTTGTTCAAAGCTAGCACCAAATGTAATTTGTATTGAACTTGAATATAACAAAATTCTACTATAGTGGCCAAACTAAGTATGGTATCTAAAAGGTTTACAACAACAACATTCTCAAACCTGCATAATCCAATTCAGAATTGTAGACACTGGACATATTCCAGCATTTAGCCTCATGGATTGGTCACCAACGGGGCTGGAATAATATGCAGGCCTACCTGGGCTTTATCTCAGGGGTCTAAAAGAGTGGCTATGACATGTTTTGTAATGTGTTTCCAACTGCTTAAAATTTTTATTGCTTTCATTTAAAATAATTTAAAAGACCAATAACTGTCTGGAACTTGTTTAGCTTCTCAAAGTGGGCTGTGCAAGGGAAATTCTGTGGGACTGAAATGGCTCCATCTTTCTGTAGAAGCATATATATATAGTGGAGGTATGTAACAACATGCAGTGCTTCAGTAGCCCCTTGTCACTTTTATTCTAGCAGCTTGCAGGTAGCAGTGTTACGTTCATTATAAACATTTGTTTCTTCAAATTCAATCTGTTTATCCTCACAACAACCTTCTGCATATGGATGGGCCAGAGTTGCTGTAAATATACACAAGTTCTACAAACAAGTTTTCTTTGATAACTCTTGACTTTTGCATGGAAAGTTGCATATGCACATTTCAACCCTTTTTTATGCATATGCAAGTTTTATAAATCTGACTCCAGGAGAGGAAAATTTAAACAAGCTAAAAGTCAGAACCAAGAGCCTAGTTTATCCTTCATCTAATCAAAATCTTAAGCCAAGAATCAAAGTAAGAAACAAAAACCTAAAGTCAGGAATCAGGAAATTTAAATAGCACTACTAAACACACGCTTGCATGATTGTTTTTGTTTTCTTTTTTAGTTTATCTGAACACTTAGATAGAGGTGAAATAAATGAATCTATTTATTTATTTTTAAATTTGCCTGTACTACATCTCTATCTGAGATGTAAATAGTGTGATGTATATCCAAGTAATGTGTTATTTTAAATATCATTCTACTGATAATGTAATGTGCTCTCTAGCAATCCAATGTTGCATCTAAGCAACATAGTCTCAGGATGATGATAATTCTTTGCATTTATATAACGTTTTTCTCACTACTCAAAGCGCTCAGCAATTGCAGGTTAAGGGACTTGCTCAATGGCCCAACAGAGCAGAGTCCCTTTTGGCATTTACGGGATTCGAACCGGCAACCTTCCGATTGCCAGTGCAGATCCCTAGCCTCAGAAATGGAAATGGAATGGAAATGAAAATGGAAATAGCCAAGGAAATGACGTAAAACAAAATCAATCAGTATTTCTAAAACACACAGGTAAACTAGATGAAAATGTGTAGTTTTGTATAAATAAAAATTGTTGTTGGTGTGGCTATTTAGTCTAGAGATCTATTTTGGACACTTCAAAAGTAGACTTAGAAGTGTTTGCCTTGGATTGCCTTGTGTTTTTAGGCAACTCCATTTTGCCATTGTGCTCTACTGAGCTTAACTGTGCAACAGAGAATTTTTGTGAAGAATAAAACCTTTCTTATTTTTATGAAGTTACTGAGTTTCCCTGTTTATCCAGCTGGGGTTTGGGAGTATATCCACCTCTAGTGGGCATTATTGGAAGTGCTTTTGCCTATTTTTGGGACTTATGTGCCGTGGAACTCCAGTTCACAGCAGGTCATATTATAACCTCTTCTGATATTTTTTTGAGAAGCCTGTATATTTTTTGACATTTATTTTGAAGCACCTTTTCCTTTTGTGCCACTACTTTTTAAAATTTTGTGCTTTTATTTCTTTTGTTTTCTTAGTTTAAGGCTGTTTGCCTTTTCTCCTTTCTCACTTAATACAATCAATGCTGAGAGAAGATCTCATGAGTTTTGCTTGGGTTTGCTGTCTAGCTCTAGCCGGGTGTTAGGTTGTTTCTAGGCTTTTTCAGTACATCCTGTCTTTTGTATTTTATTACACTGCCACTGCTAAAAACATACCAATATATTGTACTTTTTTGTTTTCCCCTGATCCTGCTGGTCATGACATACTAGTGCACCAGACTTTGTCACTGGGGACAGTAGTGTAGCTAGGGGCAGGCGGAGGGAGCAGTCTGCCCTGGGCGGCACATTTTTGGGGGAGGTTTTATTGACCAAAAGGCTCAGTACAATTTGTGTGTAAACAGCAGGGTTCAGAAAAATATCACTCATGAAAGAAAAAAGTAAAAGTCTCTGATTTTTACCCACAAATGCTTCAAAAATAATTTTCAGACTGTCCTTTTGTGACGGAATCAGACACAGAAGTTGAAACTTATGAGGCAATAACAAAAATGAACATAAAACCACCTACAACTGAACACCAGCAAAACCAAGGAGCTGGTGGTGGATTTTAGGAGGACCAGGCCCCTCATGGACCCTGTGATCATCAGAGGTGACTGTGTGCAGATGGTGCAAATCTATAAATACCTGGGAGTGCAGCTGGATGATAAATTGGACTGGACTGCCAATACTGATGCTCTGTGTAAGAAAAGACAGAGCTGACTATACTTCCTTAGAAGGCTGGCGTCCTTCAACATCTGCAATAAGATACTGCAGATGTTCTATCAGACGGTTGTGGCGAGCGCCCTCTTCTACGCAGTGGTGTGCTGGGGAAGCAGCATAAAGAAGGGGGACACCTCACGCCTGGACAAACTGGTGAGGAAGGCAGGCTCTATTGTAGGCACAGAGCTGGACAGTTTGACATATGTGGCAGAGCGACGGGAGCTGAGCAGGCTCCTGTCAATAATGGAGAATCCTCTGCATCCATTAAACAGTATCATCTCCAGACAGAGGAGCAGCTTCAGCGACAGACTGCTGTCAATGTCCTGCTCCACTGACAGACTGTGCGACTCTTCAATTCCACCCGGGGGGGTAAACATTAAAATTATACAAAGTTATTGTCTGTCTGTATACCTGCATTGTTATCGGCATTGTTATCACTCTTTAATTTAATATTGTTCTTTATCAGTATGCTGCTGCTGGAGTATGTGAATTTCCCCTTGGGATTAATAAAGTATCTATCTATCTATCTATCTATCTATCTATCTATCTATCTATCTATCTATCTATCTATCTATCTATCTATCTATCTATCTATCTATCTATCTATCTATCTATCTATCTATCTATCTATCTATCTATCTATCTATCTATCTATCTATCTATCTATCTATCTATCTATAAGCATTACACTGATAATAATTTCTAGGAAGATAAACAACTAATTTACAATTTATAATTTTGTTTCGTTATCAATCTGAATGCGTTATTGCTCTGCCCAGAAAACATCCCCACCTATCACTTGTACACTACACTGGTTCTGGTTTTCACAGCATAATTATATTAAACTAATAATTAGAACATGGCTTATCAGTGCATCTATACTATATTCTTGTCTAGTTGATGGTTATAAATATTTATATGTGAAAAATTATTGCTGTTTCTCTATATATGAATAATTCTATGCAAAATTTACCTTAATTTTTCTCTATACGTCATTTTAATTTTCTATTTAAATAGGTTAACTTATTCAGATATGTTGGAGAGAGGCAAATTGAAGCACCGCCCCGCCCCGAGAGGCATGAACTCGAGCTATGCCACTGACTGGGGAGAATTATTTTTCACTAAATAAAATAAAATTATTTTTCCTATAGGTAAAGAAAGATAAATATGATCCTAATTATGGTGCACCCCAGTTAAATGCAGGGCTTAGTTCTATACTCTAATGAGGGCAGAAAAATGCTACATGCTGGAGAATTTCATCCACACAATTGTGATCTGGTAAGTGAACATGGGGATAAAAGCAGTAGATGGCTTTTCTGAAGCATGGACACCTGTATCTGGAATGTAGTTAGCTAAATGAAATACTCAAGACATGACAGGAATCCCATTCAAAATAGTTTGCATTTAGAGTTAAGAGTTAAAACATTGCTGCTGTCTGTAGGCCTCAGGGGGAGCACGTCCTTGCAGCTCCTGCTACAATAAGCCTCTGATTTCCTGTGAACCACCTGGTTGGACCTCACATCAGAACACAAAGTGCCGGTAACGTCTGTCATTACAAACACTCTCCCTCGAGACACTAGAACACACACACGCACATTCTAACTGCACCAGATGAGTATGCCATTGCATGTCATGCTTGATGCTTTATGTGTGCTTTAGCAATGCTTTCTCCTGCATGCCTCGAGTGACTAAACATGGAGGTGAGAGGTCATGTGGCTCTCAGTCCTTCTTTATATACAGGACAATAAACTGTTTGCTTTACTGACATTAATTATGACTGATGGCCCTGCTTATAAAAGAAAATGGGAGACTTGATCCCCATATCCTGATTAATTACTTACATACTGAAAAGGCTCCCCAGCATCCTTCTCCCCATACCACCACTTTGGCCTCCACAATCAAAAGCGTCACTTTTAAAATTAGCTGCTTCAAATTAACAATACAGATCTAAAGATTAGGAAATGGATGCTGTCTGACTTGTTCAGAATACTGGCTAAGTGTTATCATCTCTGAAATCAAAGAATGTCAATTTGCTAAAATTGAAGGGTTTGCTTTGAAAAGTGGTTTTAAACAGTAATTGACCATTGATAAGAAGGAAGGATAACATTCATGAGAGAACTATTGTATTGTCAAGCACTTTTAAAGTAAGAAGGAAGGAAATGCTGAAAAATGAAAGTACTGTAATAGCAAACTGTATTTTTGGTGTAAAGTAATTATATTTAAACTTTACTGAGTTATGGTTAATGCTGTTTGATCCTGACTACTAAAGACACTTGGAGCAAATTTTGTATTGTATTTATTTGATTGCATAATTTGATTGCATACATTTATGCTGATTTTGTTTTCTGTGTTTCCTGTCATATTCAGCAATATGATGGCACTTTAAAAAGTTATCAGTATCAATGTTATGAAATAAACACACAAAAAAAATCGATGTTTCCCTGGAATGGCACTCCTCACTCACTCCCCGAAGATTGTTTCTCATCCAATCTACTCCTGCTCCTTCAGGTTCTTTCACAGGCTTTGAGAATATGTCTTTCTTTATCTTTCTCTTGACTGAGATTTTCATACACTTAAAACCTGTTTATATTTGATACCTCTGCATCACTACAAAAGTCTAATAGGTTGACGTAAATTTCACCATCAGTCCCAGTGCACAGACCTTGGCCATCATGTGTCTCCATAATTTTGTAACTGCACAGCACTATGCCTGCCTGTGTGCATCGACTATGCATGTGCTAGACAAGAAAACATGTGCTCGTTGGAGGAACAATTGTGTGAAGTGTCACCACCTTTACCTGCACAATCTAACATTAAAAATAGCAATATCCAAATTTTCATAGATTCATAGTGAGAAATCACCCAGCCCATTAGCAAAGATGAAAGTTTATGCAGGCAGAAATGGAAAAATTTCTGAGATTAAGATGTAAAGGCAACGAAAAACTTCAGGGGAAAAGCTGAGGGATTCTGCATCCATGCAGTGTCATGCAGTGCTGTGCACCGAATGCCTGAACTATACATAGACCAGGATGAGCATCCTCTGTGCACAACTGCATCTGCATACCTGAGTACAAATGGGCCTTTAGTGTATGTGCGGCACCAAACGGCACATAGAACTGCTAAATATTATAACAAACATACAAAAACCCCCCAAATACTTCTGGCTTGGATATTGGAAAGCTGCTACTACTGAGACAGTAAAGCAGAGGTTTACATTTAAAGGCATTAGCATTTGAATACAGCAGGTCCACCTTGTTATGTCCACAAAAGGATCATGCTGTTAGAAGATTGCTTCATCCAAAGTTGCCTGGTTTAAGTCACCAGCATTCAGAATGACACATCTTTACAGTATTGGTAGCAGAGTGGTCCATTTCTGTTGCCAAGTTTAAAAATAAACATCAACAGCATAATGCAGTCTTCTTCTTCTTCTTTCGGCTGCTCCCGTTAGGGGTTGCCACAGCGGATCATCTTCTTCCATACCTTTCTGTCCTCTGCATCTTGTTCTGTTACACCCATCACCTGCATGTCCTCTCTCACCACATCCATAAAACTTCGCTTAGGCCTTCCTCTTTTCCTCTTCCCTGGCAGCTCTATCATTAGCGTCCTTCTCCCAATATACCCAGCATCTCTCCTCTGCACATGTCCAAACCAACGCAATCTCGTCTCTCTGACTTTGTCTCCCAACCGTCCAACTTTAGCTGACCCTCTAATGTACTAATTTCTAATCCTATCCATCCTTGTCACACCAAATGCAAATCTTAGCATCTTTAAATCTGCTACCTCCAGCTCTGTCTCCTGCTTTTTGGTCAGTGCCACCGTCTCCAACCCATATAACATAGCTGGTCTCACTACCATCCTGTAGACCTTCCCTTTCACTCTTGCTGATACCCGTCTGTCACAAATTACTCCTGACACTCTTCTCCACCCATTCCACCCAGCCTGCACTCTCTTTTTCGCCTCTCTTCCACAATCCCAAACCCATCCACCTTCGCCAACTCTACTCCCTGCATCCTCACCATTCCACTGACCTCCCTTTCATTTACACACATGTATTCTGTCTTGTCTCTACTGACCTTCATTCCTCTCCTCTCTAGAGCATATCTCCACCTCTCCAGGGTCTTCTCAACCTGCTCCCTACTATCGCTACAGATCACAATGTCATCAGCAAACATTATAGTCCATGGGGACTCCTGTCTAATCTTGTCTGTCAACCTGTCTATCACCATTGCAAATAAGAAAGGGCTCAGAGCTGATCCCTGATGTAATCCCACCTCCACATTGAATGCATCCATCGCTCCTACCGCAGACCTCACCACTGTCACACTTCCCTCGTACATATCCTGTACAACTCTTACGTACTTCTCTGCCACTCCCGACTTCCTCATACAATACCACAGCTCCTCTCGAGGCACCCTGTCATATACTTTCTCCAGGTCCACAAAGACGCAATGCAACTCCTTCTGGTCTTCTCTAAACTTCTCCATCAACATCCTCAGAGCAAACATTGCATCTGTGGTGCTCTTTCTTGGCATGAAACCATACTGCTGCTCACTAATCATCACCTCACTTCTTAACCTAGCTTCCACAGCTCTTTCTCATAACTTCATGCTGTGGCTCATCAATTTTATTCACCTGTAGTTACTGCAGTCCTGCACATCCCCCTTATTCTTAAATATCGGTACCAGTACACTTCTTTTCCATTCCTCAGGCATACTCTCACTTTCCAAGATTCCATTAAACAATCTGGTTTAAAACTCCACTGCCATCTCTCCTAAATACCTCCATACTTCCATAGGTATGTCATCTGGACCAACGGCCTTTCCATTTTTCATCCTCTTCATAGCTGTCCTTACTTCGTCCTTGCTAATCCATTGCACTTCCTGATTCACTATCTCCACATCATCCAACCTCTTTTCTCTCTCGTTCTCTTCATTCATCAGCCTCTCAAAGTACTCTTTCCATCTGCTCAACACACTCTCCTCACTTGTGAGTACGCTTCCATCTTTATCCTTTATCACCCTAACCTGCTGCACATCTTTCCCAGCTTGGTCCCTCTGTCTAGCCAATCAGTACAGGTCCTTTTCTCCCTCCTTAGTGTCCAACCTCTCATACAACTCATGATACGCATTTTCTTTAGCCTTCGCCACCTCTCTCTTCACCTTGCGCCTTATCTCCTTGTACTCTTGTCTACTTTCTGCATCTCTCTGGTTATCCCACTTCTTCTTTGCTATCCTCTTCCTCTGTATACTCTCCTATATTTCCTCATTCCACCACCAGGTTTCCTTTTCCACCTTCCTCTTTCCAGATGTCACGCCACGCACCCTTCTTGCTGTCACCTTTACTACATCTGCTATAGTTTCCCAGCTGTCTG
The DNA here is from genome assembly GCF_900747795.2 of Erpetoichthys calabaricus. Classification (NCBI taxonomy): domain Eukaryota; kingdom Metazoa; phylum Chordata; class Cladistia; order Polypteriformes; family Polypteridae; genus Erpetoichthys; species Erpetoichthys calabaricus. Next base: position 103,781,845 of record NC_041395.2, read on the forward strand.
GTAACTCTTCACTGCCACCCAGTGCCTGTCTCATCTCCTCCCTAAACTCAACCTTGCAGTCTTCCTTTTTCAACTTCCGCCATTTTATACTTGGCTCTGCCCTCACTCTCTTCCTCTTCTTGATCTCCAAAGTCATTCTACAGACCACCATCCTATGCTGCTTAACTACACTTTCCCCTGCCACCTCTTTGCACTCTTCAATCTCCTTCAGATCAACTCTTCTGCATAGGATGTAATCTACCTGTGTGCATCTTCCTCCACTCTTGTACGTAACCCTATGTACCTCCCTCTTCTTAAAATATGTATTCACCACAGCCATGTCCACCCTTTTGGCAAAATCCACTATCCTCTGACCTTCTTCATTCCTCTCCTTGACACCATACCTACCCATCACCTCCTTGTCTCCACTGTTCCCTTCACCAACATGCCCATTGAAATGCGCTCCAATCACCACTTTCTGTCCCTTGGGTACACTGTTCATCGCTTCATCCAACTCACTCCAAAAATCTTCTTTCTCACCCACTGCACACCCAACTTGCGGTGCATATGCACTAACAACATTCATCATCACACCTCAAATTTCCAGCTTCATAATCATTACTCTGCCTGACACTCATTTCACCTCCAAAACACTCTTGACATACTGTTCCTTCAGAATAACTCCTCCCCCATTTCTCCTCCCATCCACACCATGATAGAACAATTTGAATCCACCTCCAATCCACCTGGCCTTACTCCCCTTCCATTTAGTCTCTTGCACGCACAATATATCAACCTTCCTTCTCTCCATCATATCTGCTAACTCTCTCCTCTTACCAGTCATACTGACAACATTCAAAGTTCCTACCCTCAGTTCCACTCTCTTTACTTTCCTCCTCTCCTCCTGCCTCTGGACATGTCTCCCCCCTCTTCTTCTTCAGCCAACAGTGCAGTAACGCAGACAAATTCAGCCAACATTTCAGTCTGGATTACACATACTGTATCAGCTTTAATTGTAATGTACTGCCTTCTTATATTTCTCATTCATATAAATTTCCAGGCCCCCAACTATTTTTTCCACTCTGTCTGATCATACCAGATGAATCCCATCCAGCATTAAATTATATGTAAAATAGGAGGTTTAAGCCGGTTTGCCACAGTAACAAAAGTGCCAGAGTAACTGAACTTGATGTAACTCGCCATTAGATGTAACAGTTCTTTGAACATAAAAAGTGATCAAGCCTTCCCCATTATATTCAGGCTGGCCAGTTCTCAGTCCTTTCTTCTACTTCTTTCTAGCGTTAGTCCCACGCAATTGCAGGATCCGATTGTCTGCAATGTCTCCTCCATTTGGCGTGACCCCGGGGTGTCCTCTGGGGAAAAAACATTAATTTTCATGTCCTCCTTGATCCGGTCCATCCATTTCTTTGGTCACTCTTGCAAGAGTTCTTAGTCCTTTTCACCTTACTTTATCCTCACTCTGGATCTTTGCCCTTGCCATCCTTGCATGAGCTGTTCCTTTGATAAAGTAAGAGATAGCTCCTTTGGTGATAATGATTGTAGTGTTATCTGCTAAGTATGGGAATATTTAACATATTCCATTTTACATTCCTCAGAGTCTTTTACATTTTCTGATGTTGTTCTGTAAGTTATGCTCGACTTGTGACATTCTCAAGTTTACAGCTTGTCTGAAAGGCAATTGAGATGTACTGAAGCTTGGGGCTGCAATTACAACAGCATATCACCAATCTAAAAATACATTTAAAAATGCAGTAACAAGCCAGAGACCAAATCTTAACATAATTGGTTAATAACAAAATAAAATACCTTATTATAAAAACAAAAAAGGAAAGAGAGAGAGCTTCTGTAAAAAGGCTGGTGCATGAGTTGTTTTGATTGATATTTATCTTTGATGCAAAATGGAGTCTCAGGTGAAACTAATCACAGATTAAATGCAAGCAATTATTGCAGATTGGGCTGAAGACTATGTTCAATTAAACCTGAAAACTTCAGTTATTAAAAATAAAGTATATAGAAAAATATCAAAACAAATTTGTGAGAATTAGACATCAAGACTAGTATAAAACACAGTAGGAAACAAATATGAAAAACTAAAGAAAATTCTGAAAAATTAAATGAAGGAACAGTAGGATAATATCTTCCATAAAGTGTTTTGATATGAATACTACAGCAGCAAGCTGAAGAGAAGACAAAGAAAAGAACACACACTTACCTCTTAGCTTCAAGAGACAATAAAGAAGAATCTTTTAAGTAAGCACAGTCAGGCAGTAGAGCGCATGTAGGAAAAAATGCATGAGAAAAGTTTTGCAGAGAAAGGTCATATGGTCAATGTAGTTCATCAATCTCTATTCATCGAACTAATTGAGAAATATTTGCAGTTCCCCAAAGCACTACTATCTACTACATTGCTTGATAAATGATCTATTTATGTTGTGGTCTCTGTGTAATCATGTTATTGTACAATATCCCTCAGCCAACGTCCATCTGTGCTGATGTTTCCTGTCAAATATATACTTTTAAAGTGGTAGTTGGCATCAAATATACTAATTCTCTTTATTATTTTGAACAGTTTTCTCATTTTCTTTATCTTAATTTCCTTATTGTGTTTCAGCCAGGGCTTTTTCCTTGGCTTATATTTATTTGTTGTTTTATTGTTGTTTTTGCTATGTTTGAATTAGTATACACATTGTTATGTTATTTCTTGGAGTTTTTAATACTGTTTGTTATTCATATGCTGTTCTTTTAATTTTTCAGCCAATATCTGTTCTTTGTGGGTGGAGCCTCAGGCGCTGGGGCCACCCTGATGTCATGGGTGCCTTCAGTAACATCCAGCCACCCAGTTAAGGGGTAAGCTCAGAGATATGCAGGTCGATGAGTCTATGGTGGCCTGGGTAATGGACTATCTGTTGGGCAGACCAGAGTTTATGTCCGATCACTGTTCAGGGAGTTGATGTAGAGGTGCTGCATTGCTTCCAGTACTTGGGGGTTGACATTAATGACAGTCTAGACTGGTCTCATAGCACAGAGAAACTATATGAGAAAGGGCAGAGGAGACTTTCCTCTATATAGATTGTGTCCCTTTAATGTCAGGAGTGACATGTCTTACAAATTCTATAACTCTGTGATGGCCAATGTGATTTTCTATGCTGCAATTTGCTGGGCCAATAACATCACTTCAAAAGAGTTTGAGTACATCAACAAACTAATTAAAAGGACAAGCTCAGTTATGTGATGCACTCTAGACCCAGTGGAAGGTAGTAGTGGAGGAGAGTATGAAGACAAAACTGACTGCCATTATGAACAATGCTGTACATCCCCTCTCTGACACACTAACACTGAGTAATTTCAGCCAATAAATCGTTCATCAGAAGTGGGTCAAGAAATGCTACTGGGACTCCTTTATACCACCATCTATCTATCTATCTATCTATCTATCTATCTATCTATCTATCTATCTATCTATCTATCTATCTATCTATCTATCTATCTATCTATCTATCTATCTATCTATCTATCTATCTATCTATCTATCTATCTATCTAAGCAGCTAACCTCAACCTCAGCCAGATTGAGGCCTACACAGGCCTAATAATGGCAAGCTTGCTTCAAAAGTTCAAAATATCAAAATGCCCAAAAAGGGAGGGAAACAAATTAAAACTCTGGTTTGTAAACAAAAGGATAACAATGAGTATTTATAAATTGAGAATATTTTAAAAAATAGCAAAAATGTACAAAGTAGAAAAACAAAAAAAGTGCAAAAAAACAATACAGAAGCAATTAAAATGCAATAAAAAAGAAAAAAAAAATCAAAGAACAGCAATTCTCATAAAACTCGTTGCATGCACAAACTGCATGCTCCACTGTGGAGTCAGGTTTCTGACTGAGAATATAAAGGCAGAAGGAGGAAACAGCATCAGTGATAGCAGTGTGACTCCGCCTCCTGGGGCTCCACCCACAAAGCACATGGAATGGCAGCACATTTAAAGTTACAGCTTGCAAATAAATAATGAACTAATCTAACAGATACAACATCAAAACCTGAAAATGATAACCGAAAGTTTACAAAAAAAAACTGAATAAATGCAAGGCAAGGAAAAAAAACCTTGGCTATAACATAATGTTCTTCTCCTAGCTCATACCTAGCAGCATTACAATCAATTAAGATGCTCATCACAGCAGTTTCTCTAGTGCTGTTATGTCTTTTCTGTAATATTAAGCCCAATACTGTACACAATATTTCAAATGAGGTCTCATCAAGATTTTGTACAGCTTAAACATGTAATGTTTAGAGAGTCCAAAGGCACATTTTTTGCACTGTCCTAACTTATTTATATTACAGTGTATTTGTGCTATATTTTAATGTTACATTCTCCCTGTGTAAGAATTCTATGCTTAAATCAGATTTAAACCTAAATGTGACAAGAGCTGAGCAATACCCTCGAGATATGACATTATTAGGTATTATTCTGTTTAATATATGTATTTATCATCAATCATCAATAAATAAAAATGTCAAGCATGTTGCTCGTAAATCCTTCACTTGTTTTCTTTCAAGAAGAGACAAATGAAAAGTAATGCTGAAAACTTTAATGCATATTTTGGCAAGCATTTAAGAGCATGTCAAAGAGAGAATGTCACAATCATAATGCTACAAAGATATTTACGTCACAGTTTAAATCTCTTAAGTATAAAATTTCTGAAAACATTGTAAATCAAAAAGGGAGGCATAAAAAGCTTTACAAAACAGTATTACAAAATTTCTCAGGTACTGCCCTCTGAATAACCTTGGTGTATCCCTGCCTCTACCAACTCTACAAACCCTCTCTTCACATGAATATGAGTATAAATGCCTGCATGTTTAAACACAACAAACTCTTATTTTTACTCAAGATGAAATCTAAAATTAATGATAGAACAAATGTTGAACTAGAGGCATTTCTTTCTATCACCAACACAAGCTAAATGTTACTATGGAACTAGCCATCCCCCACATTTCCACCCGCATAGTAGTGAAACAGGACAGTGAGGAAGGCCCTGCCCGACTCCGTACTCCTGATGTCACACTTTCCCCCTCCAATAGCCTGCAGCCTTTGTCTCAGATTAGCACAAATATATCGTTCCTGCATGCGAACTATGATTCTTAGCACAATGAGAGAAATTGCAAAATCAACTCGAATGTTCAAGCTAATTATAGAAAAAAACCCGATCTAAATCCGTTAAGTAGTTCTCTCATTCGCTAGCCCCCTTCCCTCAGCCTGCTGCGTTTCTCTCGGATTTGCGCAAATAAATTGGTACCGCAAGCAAACTATGATACATAGCGCAATGAGAGAAGTCGCAAAATTAACCGGAATGTTCAAGCAAATTATATACATTATAGAAAATTATATAAAAAATCTAAAATCCATTAAGTAGTTCTCTTGTGAAAAATGGACAGACAGACAGACAGACAGACATTGGATTTTACATATGTAGCTTAATAAAACTTACATGAAAAAAGTAAAATTTGTTGGTGGAAAAACAGCAGGTACAGTAAAACCAGATATAGATACAAATTACTGTAGTGGATGTGAAAAAAGTAAAAGGCAACAGAAAAAGCAGAGGGTACCAATGTGGCATTTAAAAAGTCTCTTGAAAGGAGTGTTGTAAAGACAAAGACTGAAGAAGCAAAGGAAACGAGTGGTACTCTCGAAGACAAAGATGCTAGTAAGATACCTGATAGTATGAATTCTTAAGGGACAAATGAATGATTATTGTGAGTAGTAAAACACCTGGGGCCTCAATTATAAAACTTTGTGTGGATTAGAGAGTGAAAATACGTGCACACCAAAAAAAACAAGAAAATGCGTACAGCAAAAAAAAAAAAAGAAATCAGATTTATAAAACCTGGCATATGCAAATTTTGACACAATTTACTTTTATAAATCACAATCACTTTGTAAATGTGCACTCATAAACATGCCTCATGCATATGCAAGCACAATGCTGTAGGATGTTCAGAGCAGCCTTCCTCCTGATGTGTAGAGACCCCACCACCTGTGTTTAGCAGCATCTTATCTGGCTGTGCTCAGCAACTGAGTGTGCAAGATCACGTGCAGCATTATAGCATCTCTCCTCTGTGTTCTGCGGGTCTGGCACATGTAATGACACAAATGCTGATGCAATGGGTATTATAAAACATATGAAAAAGTGAGGTCAGAATGAATGAATCAGAGGTTGACCATGGCTAGGGAGATGTGATGTTTATCAGTCTCATCTTGGAATCACATATGGCTTGTGCGTTAATAGAATGTAACAGCTTACAGTTAACAAAAGCAGCTTCATCCTCGCTTAGATGCCCTTATTGAAATATGAGTGCAGTAAAGTGCTCTGTTTACATTTGGAGAACTGGACACTACAAATTGCCTCTTTGTGTTGGCTAAAATATGTCATGTTTTATGCATGTACACCCACACCATACGAAAACTGGATGTAGTACCATAGGAGGTGTTTTTTACAAAAAAAAGGAAATTAAAATTAAAATTATAAAATGAAAATGTAATCTCTCTTTTGTAATTCAATTTCCAAAGTCTGTGTGTAAGAATGCTTCAAAAATTAAACTTAAAATGAACTATTCCCTTTTGCGATTTCAAGAACGCATTTCCACTTTACATTTTTATTTTCAAGTCCTCAACATGCAATTAATGGGGGTCAATGGGAGAGGCTTTGGACCTTGATTTCCCACAATTCTTTTTCCTTCGTAGCTGTAGAGCCCCTTTGATCGATAGAATACTTCTTACTTTGAATGTGTTTAATTCATTTGATTTTGATCTTTTCACCCCCGTTCTGTAAGCTTCAGTGCAAAACTGTCATACAGATTCCAAAGACCATGCATAATTGTAGTTCTGAAGAAATTAATGTGTTATTTAATTACAATATTTAACATGAAATAATTAGCCTTAATCACATCATAGTTTACATTTACTTACACTAAAGTGGAAGCGGGATGCTTTGTATTTTTGTAGTATTACACTAAATTGCCAAAAGTATTGGGACACCCCTTCAAATCATTGAACTCAGGTGTTCCAATCACTTCTATGGCCACAGGTGTATAACATCAAGCACCTAGGCATGCGACTGCTTCTACAAACATTTGTGAAAGAATGCGTCGCTCTCAAGAGCTCAGTGAATTCAAACGTGGTACTTTCATAGGATGCCACCTGTGCAATAAGTCCATTCGTGAAATCTTCTCGCTACTAAATATTCCATGGTCAACTCTTATTGGTATTATAAAAAGTGGAGGCCACGTAAAATCACAGAGTAGGGACAGCGCCTGCTGAGGCGCACAGTGTACAGAAGTCGCCAACTTTCTGCAGAGTCAATAGCTATAGACCTCCGAAAGCTCAGGAATTGTGCATAGAGAACTTCATGGAATGGGTTTCCATGGCCGAGCAGCTGCATCCAAGCCTTACATCACCAAGTGCAATGCAAAGCGTCGGATGCAGTGGTGTAAAGCACACCGCCACTGGACTCTAGAGCAGTGGAGACGTGTCCTCTGGAGTGATGAATCATGTGATGAATCAAGTTTAGTGGAGGGGGGATTATGGTGTGGGGTTGTTTTTCAGGGGTTGGGCTTGGCCACTTAGTTCCAGTGAAAGGAACTTTTAATGTTTCAGCATACTAAGCCATTTTGGACAATTTCATGCTCCCAACTTTGTGAAAGTTTGGTGATGGCCTCTTCCTGTTCCAACATAACTGTGCACCAGTGCACAAAGCAAGGTTTATAAAGAAATGGATGAGCGAGTTTGGTGTGGAAGAACTTGAGTGGCCTGCCCAGAGCCCTGACCTCAACCCGATACAACACCTTTGGGATGAAAATAGAGCGGAGACTGCGAGTCAGGCCTTCTCATCCAACATCAGTGCTTGAACTCACAAATGCTCTCCTGGAAGAATGGTCAAAACTTTGCATAAACACAGTCCTAAACCTTGTGGATCACCTTCCCAGAAGAGTTGACGCTGTTATAGCTGCAAAGGGTGGGCCAACTCCATATTAAAGCCTATGTATTAAGAGTGGGATGTCATTAAAGTTCATGTGTGTGTAAAGGCAAGCGTCCCAATACTTTTGGCAATATAGTGGTATTATATTGTACCATCAGCACCGAACACCATAATGGCTCATCAGCGGAGGTGCTGGAGAGTCTCAAGGCTCAGATCTATAATCTGAAGTGTCTTTTTCAGGTGAAAATGTTGAGAACTTGAAAATGAAAATGCAAAGTAGAAATGCATTTTACTTTCATTTTTGCAGCTTCATTCAGGCTGAAAATGAAATTGCAAATGGGGTTATTTCATTTTAAGTTTCATTTTTACAGCATTATTGTGCTCAGACTTAGGGTTGAAATGAAATTTTCAAAGAGAAACTGCATTTTATAATTTTTATTTTCATTTCATTTTTTGCAGGAATTACCTCCCATAGTAGTGCCTCCTCAGTCAGCTTATGGCTTTCAGCATAGTGGGCATGATGGAGTGAAACTTAACTGAGATACTCCTGACCTGTTGGCCAATTTCCTGAGAAGTGACAACAGGTAGCCGATATAAACCAACGAAAAACCAAAAAAGGTCTTCAGTGGAAATGCACAGCAGTGGCCCTATTAAATGGGAACTAAAATAGAGTCTGCACATCATATTCAGCACTTTTGACATTTAATATGTTTGTCAAAATAACAATCATTATAATAACGGCTTGGTGATATGAAATGTTAAAAGTCACATCACTGAGCCATTATTATAATACATTATAATTTTATTATAATAATGCATGTGAGTCGTCATTTAGCTGGTTTGACTGCATTCCCCTATTTGATCGAGGGTGTCCTCATTTACATTTACATTTATATCATTTAGCAGACGCTCTTATCCAGAGCGACTTACAACAGTGCTTAGTAGTAGTTTACAAGTGTCTCTGAAATGTTGCATATGCAAGGATCAAAGTTGCCGTAAACATAAACACAATCCCCCGTCAGGTTTTCTTTTATAAATCCTGACATTTGCGTGGAAATGAGGCCCCAGGAGATGGTAATGGAAACAAGACATCGTTGGTGGTGAGAACAAACTCCTAACCCTCACCTATTCTGTTTCTCTTCTCGGTACTCAAATGTGGCACTTGGTGCCACGGCCCACCTGCCAAGTTGTTTTGCATGCTTAAGGTAAAGTCATCCCTGATGGAGGATCGCAGGAATCGTGAGAAAGAGGGGTCCTTTCATCGGATTGGCTGGCGCAACACTGTTTCAGCCGTGGAATGGTCAAATGGGGGAGGCAGCTTGATGGATGAGGTCTCCAGGAGTCTAAAATTATCTAAATCTTATTATGTGATATCATCTACTGTTAAATTCTGCTCAGTACTTCTAAAAAATTTTTTATTTTTTTATTGAGGATTTGTTCTGTTCTGTGTACTGTATTGTATTGTATTGACCCCCTTCTTTTGACACCCACTGAACGCCCAACCTACCTGGAAAGGGGTCTCTCTTTGAACTGCCTTTCCCAAGGTTTCTTCCATTTTTTTCCCTACTAGGTTTTTTTTTTTGGGAGTTTTTCCTTGTATTCTTAGAGAGTCAAGGCTGGGGGGCTGTCAAGAGGCAGGGCCTGTTAAAGCCCATTGCGGCACTTCCTGTGTGATTTTGGGCTATACAAAAATAAACCGTATTGTATTGTATTGTATTGTAACCAAGAAGTCAAAATGGACTAAGAATTAGCAAGACAAGGGGCAAGATAAAAATCAAAAGTCAAGGACTTAATGTAAGTGAACATCAGGAAATCAGAAATCAAGTTAGCAATAGGGCCTGCTTGAAAATAATCCAATTAATTTAAACTGAATATTGCTTTTGTGAATACCAAAATTGTTGCATAATTGTAGTGTTACCACTGCAACATTATTATTATTATGATGATTAAAGTAATATGATGCTTCCAATGGCTTTGCATAAATAATAAAAAATGTTAGTGAAAATCAACAGTTCGGAACAATATGAAAAGAAAAAATAAACCACAAAAACGTGGACTGTAAAAATAAAAATGGTAAAAATACAAAAACACATGCATTAAAACTAATATTATTACATAGTGTCACACACATGCGCATGGGAAACAGCTAAAGGGCCTAAATAATAGTAATTCTATGCCAGACCAGGGGGCTGCGAAGTGTGCTAACTGTCTCTCTCAGTCACTTGCAGACCATTCTCGAGAAATCCCGCTTGGTTCTGGTGCCAATGACGACGTCACTTCCGGCTCCGATGATGATGTCATGTCCGGTCATGAAGATGTCACTTCCGATTCTGGTGCTGCTGATGTCATTTTCATTTTTTTCATTTCTGTTAAAACCGCCATCTTGTCTCAGTGCAAGTCAGTTCTGTTTTGGACTCTGTTCTGTGAACATTGATCATTTAAAATCAACTTTTTCAGCCAGGAAAACAATATACGGGTGGCTGCCCCAAATCTTCATGATGTCTGTGACTCGTTTGTTTGACAACACATAGCAACAACTGTGTAGGCCAGTTTGGTAGCTGTCACCTCAGTGAAACTCTCCATCACCACTACTCCACACAAGACAGCATTTCTGAGCAGAGCACTGGTCATATGTTTACCAACAAAAGGTCTTTTGTCAAACTTAGTTATGACATGCTCCAAACATAAACAAAACCACTACCATGAGAGACAAGAAACAGATGATGAACTGCCCTGATATACAAAGGTCTCTTCTAATTTATGTTGCATGGTATTGCATTTTGTGCATAGGAGGTTGTATGTTTCTTCAGACACAATAGGAACAAATCCCTAAACTTCTGAAAACATGCAGCACTTCTTGCAATACAATGCACAGCAATTGGTTTATAGTAACATTTGATAAACTGCAATAATTAGTTAAATTCAAGTGTCTTTAGATGTAATGAGTGTTACATCACAAAAGAAACTAGAAAGGTAATTTTATGTTGGGATATTAACATTGTAAAGGTAATGTCTTTGTGTATGTACTTGCATATGAACTGTAAGTATTAAGTGAACTTACCCCTTTGTGGATATTGCCCAGAGTGCTGTGTGATTTGAAACAGGAACAGAGATAGGAAAAAGTACCTGCTATTGAATGTGTTTGAGTAGCTGAGCATTAACAAGTGTCTCAGTGGATAAAGAAGTGTTTATGTGTTTACAATTATATTGCCTTTAGAAATATTTGTTAAAAAAGCACATTTCAGTCTTAAAAGAATATACAAATACATCATGCTGGTATCTATGGAAACCATCTAAATTTGTAAATATAACTTAAAATGGACTTTTGGCAGCTTATACCGACATACAGATGGGTGCCACTTTTAGACTTTGTGGAAGTGCATTAGACTTAAAGAGGGTTTGGGTTCAGGTTCCAGTTGGAAAGCCCTGTTTAAATGCAGTCACAAATGAGGACACAAGGGTGCATAAACAGACAGCAGAGTTAGGCTGTTGTGTTCCAAGATAGGTTCCAGTCTGAACACAGACTTCCTGTCCAGTTTCCAATTATATGCTGGTGAATAAGAAGGACAGAGTTGCTGGGCAGAAGCAGAACTGGGTCGATGGTCTTCCGGTGAGAAAGCCATGGAACTGCAAGTGAAAAAAGGAGAGGTAATCAGTGATGGTGCCACCTCTCTTTTCTGATTCTCCTTCCTCAAATTTATTCCTAAGCCAGTGGTTCTCAAACTGTGGGGCGGGCCCCCCTAGAAGGGCACAAAGTAACAAAAAGGGGGGCGCGAAGATGTGAAAAAATGAAAACAAGAATTGAAAATATGAAAAATACATCTATTGAAACCAAAACAAATTAACTTAAACTACATTCTGATACTAACAAAATAAATATAGTTAGATAAATGTCGATAAAAGTTAAGTAGGTATAATAAAATATGCATCTATGATATATCATTAATTAAAAAAGAACAAATTGGTATTAGTGAGCTCCTTTCAAAAAAACATTAGGGGGGTGCGATTAAAACTGTTATGAAAACTCGGGTCGCAAATACTTAAAAGGTTGAGAAATGCTATCCTAAGCATCGTTCTTGAAGATGTCATCCTTTCACCATTAGTTATGGTCATGAATCTATGCGTGACTCTGGATTCCTCGCTATCATTTATTGAATATATCTCTTCAATCATGCAATCGTGTTGTTCCTTTCTTCACTAACTGTGCCACACAACTCCTTGTTGAGATGCAGGTTCTCTCTCTGCTGGATTATTGCAGCTCTCTCCTGGTGGGGTTTCCTTCAGCTGCTATCAGACTTCTACAGTTCCACCAGAATGAAGCTTCTTGACTGATGTTCCCTATTTTTTATTTCACTTTTGCTACTGTTTTGCTTTTGTCTCGTCACTGGTTTCATGTTGCTGCAAGGATCCACTTCAAAACTCTTGCCTTGACCTAAATGGGTCTGCTTCTTACTATCTCCAGTCTTTGGTCTCTTTGTATGTCCTTTAAAAATGGCTCCATTCTGTCTCTGCCTGTCTACTGACTGTCCCTCCTCATGCCAAACTGGACAATGCTTTGCCTTTCATGCTCCATTGGTCTATTCGAATGGTTCCCAATTTACTCCTGTTTAGGCATCTTTTGAAAATGCACCTTTTCATTAAGGGTGGCTCAGTGGGTAGCGCTGCTGCCTTGCAGTTAGGAGACCTGGGTTCGCTTCCCGGGTCTTCCCTGAGTGGAGTTTGCATGTTCTCCCCGTGTCTGTGTGGGTTTCCTCCGGGTGCTCTGGTTTCCTTCCACAGTCCAAAGACATGCAGGTTAGGTGCATTGGCAATCCTAAATTGTCCCTAGTGTGTGCTTGGTGTGTGTGTGCCCTGCGGTGGGCTGGCACCCTACCCGGGGTTTGTTCCTGCCTTGCGCCCTGTGCAGGCTGGGATTGGCTCCAGCGGACCCCTGTGACCCTGTGTTCGGGTATAGCTGGTTGAACAAAGACTGACTGACTGACTTATCTTTTCATTAAAATGGAACTGCAGAGCTCCTGTTGCACTGACTAGCAGTTTAAGATATCTTATTTTTGTCTTAGTCTAGTTGCATGTAAAATTATGTAGTGGTACTACTCCCTCTTGTTTTCTTTTTGTCTTGTTCTCTGTTGCTTTTGTTGCTTGCACCTTCTTATCATTCTTGTGTTATAAGTTGCTTTGTAAATCTCCTTGGATTAAGGCAGCTGCTAAATAAATAAGTAAATAAATAAATAATAAAGTGGTCCCATGTAAACCTCACCACCATAATAAAAATATTTAAAATGCAAGAGAAATGAATTGTAATAGCTGTGGAAGATAGATGGCGCTATAACATGCTAACCCGACACAGACAGATGCTAGAGGCACAAGTCCAAAAAGCACACGTGATGTTACTTATATACAGTGTACCCAACAGCCCAAACACACACTTTCTTTTCTTTACTTTACTTTCTTATTCTCTTTCTTTATCTCTCAGTCCTTTTATTTTCTCCTCCACTCCTCCTCAGAAAGCTTTGTCCTCCTCCTGACTCTGGATCCTGAGTAGTGTTTGCTGGCCCCTTTTATAACGCCCCCAGAAGTGCTCCAGGTGCTTGATGGTGTATTTCCAGCAGTGTGATGGAAGAACCGTTCTCCAGGGCTCATCCGCAGTTGTAGAATCCCCTGGCGGCGCCCTCAGATCCCAACAGGGCTGCACCTCCCATGAAGCCCTGCGGGAGTACGAGGCAGTGCTGCAACCCAGGGGGGCTGCCATCTAGCGTTCTGGGGGAGGTAACATTCTGGCCACACTTGCTCCTCCGGTCCTCCCAGTTTGGAGGCGCAAGGACGCCGGGACAAAGCGTAAATAATGCTACTTCTCCTCATTCAGACTTGAAGCTCTGTTGACTCTTGTTCTCAATATATTTATTTTTGTAGCCCTTACTGACATTTAGCCATGTCTGAATGCTCATGTTTTGATTAAAAATATCTCTTTTAAACAATGTTTATCTGCCATTTGTAACTCAAAAAATGTGACATTAACAGAAAGGAAAGAATACTTTTGCAGGGTAGGGCATGTTTATAGCATATTTTATCCGCATTAACTTGTTAATAACAAATAAAAATATATGTGCTTTACACACTCAAGACTCCTTTCCCCTGTCTGCTGCCTCTCACCCCTTGCCTTTATATACATCACTGAAACTAAACTAAAGAATTTAAATGAAAATCAAATAACATTACACAAAAAAGTAAGTGATTTACCAGACTATAAACATCTGTGCTTTTCCAATCTGACAGAAACACGCCATATGTAAGCAGGTGTTTTGATCTGCAAACTTTTGGCAGCCATATGAAATGTACTGTTTAAAAAGTTTTCAATGGCTTCCTCTCGGGACCGTTCTTGCAGTCTCATTGCATCATGATTACCCTGTGCGTACAAACAGAATAGTTCATTGAGTTGCTCCTAATTGTGGTAGCAATGACAGGAAACAGCCAGATTGGTTAATGAGAATGGAGTTGGTTGACAAACCTTTACATGGTATGTTGGAGAGAGGTGTCATTAAACTGATTGTGCAATCGTCATTAAAAAAGAAAAAAAAAAAATAATGAATAAAAAGACTGCAACGGCAGGAAGGTAAAGCAATTAGGCTCAGGTTAGACTGGCAGCACTCATTAGCGCCAGAGACCTATTGTTGAGAAGTAAACGGACCACGAGAGCTCAACATAACAAATACAATACTCCTTGCCAAAGAAGAACAGAAGGAATTTGGCTGAAACCTAATACACAAGTGTGTGTTCCTCGCCATTCATGGGTATTGAAAAGAAGAAAAAATATTTGTATATATTATGCATGTTTTCAGCTTGATTGCCATCTCTAAATTGCCTTAGGGTTTATGGCTATGGTTTGCATTGAACTGGCAAGTATGGTGCTGCTAAAATATTTTTTTTGTGCACACACACACACAAATACTGTATATATATAAACACACACGCACCAACATCTGCACATACAGTTTAAACATTGTATATATAATGCCTATAATATATATTATTTATATACATACTGTATAAACACATGCATGCACAACTATATGCACTACACATACGTATATATGAAAAATAAAGACAGGGAATTGAATACAATCTCATTTCAAAGTAAACTCTTATTTTAAAAAGGGGTGCTAAATGTCTCCTGCATTCCAAAATAAAGATGCTGTTTGAGGTTAAAACCCCAGGGGCCATTTTCCAAGTATACTGTCTCCAAGGTGTCGAATATCCCCATGGAAACACACTGTTACTCATCCGAGGCGCTAAGCAGTGACCTGGCACACTGAGGAGTACATGTGGATGCTGCTTTTTGAAAACTGCATTTTGTCAGAGGCATAGAAGCTTCTTTCTTTGGTTAGAAAAGCAAACAAAGAATATAACATTTCTTTAATGGCTGTACTTATACATAAATAATCAGTACGGAGAAAGAATGATGATTACAAAGGAAAAATTTGAGGTGTTTCTGTTTTGTACTGTGCCACTGCGATCCTGGCCTATCAAGGGTTCATTGTTTATGAAAACTTTTCGGGGAAGTTCTTTGATTTTGGATGAAGGCCTCCATCGTGGACTCTTCTGGACTGGTAATTGTCAGCCTAAGGGTTCTACACTGCATAACAGTTGTGGTCCTTCAAAGCAGGCAGTTAAAAAAGAAAACAAACTATTTGAAAGATTTTAAAACAACTTCAAAATTGAAAAAAAAAGGCAAAGTGACCAGACTCGAATCTTCAAAGGGAACTACACCAAAAGAAAAACTCCAGACAGGAACGGAGACATTTCTTTATGGTTAAGTCGTCTATCAGAACCACACAGAGCACTTGAAAACCCTTAGAACCATACTCCGGTATTTCTCACATTGCGGCATAAAAAAAGTTTCACATTCCCTGAAGGCAATAAAAAAAAAAAACGCTTTTTTCCTTTTAATACCAATGTTTTGAAAAAGAAATACATTGCCGAAATGATGTTTGAGTCAGATTAATTAAGGTTCATTGCTGCGTGACCATAGCTTTTAAGCTGACAGTAAAATGCACAGTATTAATCACGTCTCTTAATGTCACTTGCCTCATCATGACTAACAGGTCTGCAGCCTCTCATGACGGAACTAAACAGCGCAAACCGCCCAGTGGCCCCTGTGCTTATTTTTTTGGCTGCATTTCAGCAGAAAGTTTGCAGCAGCACATGGTGAAAACAAAGTAAACTTTAAATGTTTTTTTGAAAATGGCTGTATCTCTGTTTATTAATGTAATAGAGAAATTGGAAGAGTATTGTCACATTTTGTGTCCTGTACACGACCTTTTGATGGCTTTCCAGTTTATTTGCATTATTTTTTTTTTGTAATCACATTTAGGAATATTTGAAAGAGGAACAGTTTATCAACAGTTGCCCATTTCAGTGCCTGACCACTCTGTATAAAGGTATCCATATCATATTAAAAACTACTGATGAGTGAGAGAGGCCACACACACAGTAATCCCCAGCGAAGAAAAGGAATAAGAAAAGGGGAAAATTAGGGTTTAAGATTAATGGAGTGGCACGGGTCTCTCGCCTGCAAGCTCTGAACCAAGTGCACTACAGTTTACCTCTTTTTCAGCCCAATAACCTATTGATCCATGCCATCAAAAGTTCAAGTAGAGTTAGATTAAAGAAAGATGATTTCCAGAAATTTGTAGAGTGTGAGTCAGGAGGCCATAATCTTAGCAGAAATGGTACCCAGACAGAATAAGATTTACTGGGTAGAAGTCAAGGTATGAGAAGCAGGTGTGCATGAGAAGAAATATTTGAGGCAAAAGGTCTTGATAAAAAAGACACATTTGTCAAGGTAGAAGTAATATGTAACCTTGTGTGTGTTGCTTGCCCAGTTTATATAGGTTAGAATTATGGTAAATTATTGCACCTTCTATGTGGGAGGCCTAGAGAGATGGGCATCTCTTGAAGAACAGGCAGTCTCGTTGCCCTTGTAATGTGTTGCCAGGCTTCTTCTGCTGTACCATCATCATGTCTCCATATCTAAGCTTCACTAATACCCAACTATCAATTTCTCCATCTCATACTGCTCGTTTCAACAATTGATACTGAGCACAAAAGTGTTTTCTTATTTTAATTTGATAAACTTTATTAATCCCTGAGGGGAAATTGTTGTCTTGTCGGATGACCTTTGGGGGTCAGAGTGCAGGGTCAAACATTGTACAGTGCCCCTGGAGCAATTCAGGGCCTCGCACAAGGGCCAACAGAGTAGGATCCCTTATGGCAGTACTGAGATTTGAATCAACAACCTTTTAGCCTCAGAGCCACCACTCCTCCTTATACATGATTGTGTAGCAAGGAAATAGCAGCTTCCAGACCTTTGTTAGGAAGCCTTGCTTTGAAAGTGTTGGTTCTTTTTTGCTTTATTAGTATTTTGTCTTTTTTCATTTTATTTGCTTTTAGGCTTTCTGGTCAGATGAACTCCAAATGCCAAGCTGTCATATGTGAGCCTGAACTCCACTTCTGGATTGAGCCTGACAGTAGTATCAGAATCAACACTAAAGGACTGCTGAATAGCTATCATTTTATTAATTCATTTATTGAGTCATTTATGTTGTTATTTTTTTGTCATGAAACGTATGCTAGAAAGATACACTGGAGGGATTACATTTCTTGACTGTCCTGGGATCATGAAGGAATTACTCAGGTGAGGTTGGAAAAAGTTGTCAGGGAAAGGATGTCCTTGTCTGAACAGTTCAACATGTTGCCATTGTGACCTTCACCAGGATAAAACTTAAATGAAGTGGACTGGCTTTGTGACATACAGTATGATAATAAAGCAACTACAATATTTGGTTTTCCCTGCACAGACTTGCCACCTGCCTTATGACCAGGTTTCCCTGCAATCCACAGAGAGCAGTGTGGTAGTTGCCAGTGCTTCACAGTTCCAGAGTCCCGGGTTTGAAGCCTGGTCTGATCATCACTTGTGTGGAATTACATTCTATCTGTGATCCTATGAATTTTTTTAGGGTTACTTTGGTTTTCCTCCTTTAGTGTATCTGAAAGATGTGAGTTTTTGATTAGATTATCCATTGTGCATCTGGAGAGAGTTATGCTGGTAAAAGACTGACTTGATATGGACGGAAATTTCCTAACTCCAGCAACAGTTTTCAGTTCCTGGTGAATTTCTGGCACTTCCATTCCAAACTCAATTTGTCCCGATTTGCTCTTGTTTTTTTTATATTTAACTGCTCAACTTTCAAACTGTTCTGCCCCTGACAAAGTTGTCTGAGATACTGGAAGCCTCGGAATCAAATAATGTAAAGATTCCATTGTCATATTAGATGGCCATCAACAAAATAGATTGCCCAGGAAAGAATGCGGGGCTAGTTGGCCTTAGTCTCAAGCACTGTGACTGTATATGACTTTGTCTTTGACTTTCTCTGCTACAAATGATCGTGGTCTACCCTTTGATTTATTTTGTCCAGGGATTCTGCACTGCAAAAAATGCATATGCAAAAACCAGACAAAAAAAACTATAAATGGGAGTCGTTTTGCTTGTATTTATAAATAAACAATCTACCAAAGAGGTGAACAAAATTTACAAGACAAGATTTCTTAAGGTAAGCTAAGTCATCATAAATACAAATTTTTAGATAAGTCAATAATTCTTACAATATGGAAAATTAAATTTAATGTCATGATTTAAATACTTTTCACTTGACTGCAATTTCATTTTTTGCAGTGTGCTGACTGGAGTTTTTGTTTACCTCTCCTCCATTGCCAACTAGGCATGGACAACAATTAATTAAAAGAAAGACATTGTTGGGTTCCATTTATGTTAATCAGGTTCATACTATTTTGTTTTCATGTGTGTTTAAACACATGTGTGCCTTCATATGTACTAATTCTGTAATTAGTAATCTGTAAAATTAATTCTAGCATTTTACCTGAGAACTTGTCGCAGTGCCCTTTCTCCTGCACTCAGTGAAGAGCACTATAAAGAAGAAAAAAACACTGAATTGACCTGAATATTTAATACGTTTGTGATTGTAGCTGATAACTACAGGACATGATGGATACTATTTTGACTGGTAAAGCAAATACTTCATTTTGTCACCACCAGCCTGCCAGTACAATACCTGCAGTACTGTTGTACAAATCAGTTGATCAATCTCATTATTGTTTTTACCTTCAGTTGTGAAAAAGACCACAAGATACTGTTTTCCATTCTGTTTCAGGACAGCAGCCTTGACCTGATATGATCACAAATGTCACACATGAACATGAACTGCTCCAGTACACGTCAGATATCAAAGTTATGAGACTGGAATTCATCAAAATCATCTGCAAATAAGAAAAATGCAACCTTTAGTTCTACTCAATGTCCAAGCCTTATTATCTTATCCGTGAAGATCATGAACAGGAGAGGTGATAAAATATAGCCTTAGATGAGTGCTAGACCTACTTTAAAATGGATTTAACCTAATTTTCAGTATTTTAAAGAAAAACTCCACTCAAAAATATTTATCTATATGTTCATTTTATAGTCTGTAGTGATGGCAGAGCAAAAAGTTTAATCTCATGCATTAATGTAGACCAGAGATAAAAAAGTTTCTGATAGAATGAATGTCTATGGTGACCAATGATGGACAATAGCAATTAATATAAAAAAAAGTCCATGAAAAAAATTTCATTTTACTAATGTCACATAATTCACATGTCAGGTTATCCAGTTGCATGGTCACAATGGGCAAGAGGCTTTATTTTCATTAAAATATTGTTAAATAAACCACTTCTCAAATAAATGCTCCCATGAACAAAAATGGAATGTGGTCAAATGCACCCGGGCATATTGAATTAAATAAGAAGCATGTCTTTTTTCCAAAGATTAATGTGAGAAATTTACATTTAATGTTAAGATCTACAATTAGTAGTGGGGTGCTTACCTTAACATTCTCCAGCAGCATCAGATTCAAGGCACAAATTCTTTCTGGACAGGGCAGCAGTGAATGGCAACACCTAAGCACTCAAACACCCACATGGGGTCAAATTAGAATCACCAGTACATTTAAAATACAAATCTTTGTGGTGTAGGAAGAAAACCTGAGTACCCAGTGAAATACCCATGCAGGCTCCAGCCAGACAGTGACTGGCTCCACTGTGTCACTGTGCTGCTATAATAGGATCTTACATGGATAACAGTTTTAGAAAAATAGCATTTTAGAAATAAGATTACAACATCAAAACAAAAAAAAAAAAAACGTTTGGAGATATCAACCCAAGTCCTACTAGGTGATACCTTGAACTTGTGAGAATCTCCTAGAAATATAATCACTCTGAAGACTGGCTGATCTTGGCTAGTGTTTGTCAATTAACTTGTTATTTTTGACTAGCTGTGCTACCCGTCTAAGATGGGTTGAAATCAAAGTAATCAATGCAGACCTCTGCATTAACGGTTAGAGTGCACCTATCAATGCACATGTCTCTCTTATATGCCATTTGGTATGAGATTGCCAAAACCAGTGTTAATGTTTATGATGTGTCATCTATTGGAATGACAAATGCAAAAATTGTTTGTGATGCACCATCTGTTGAAATGACAAATGCAGTGCATTTTATAAAAAAAAAAGTTTGTGATGCGCCATCTATTGGAATGGCAAATGCAATGTATTTTATTACTAAAAATGTTTCTGATGTGCCATCTTTTGGAATGACAGAAATACAGCAACTGGATGGACACACCGACAGTTACAAGTAAAGTGGATTAGTTAGCATATGGGTTATTCTATGAAGCACTTCACAAATTTTGGGACACTGAAGAAAATTCATTTGCTTTTTTTTTTTTTGCTCAAATTGTGCTTCCAACTATGGCTATGCTCTAAAAATGCATTTGATGATTTGGCTTTCCGTAATCAATTTGCTACTGAGTTGACATTGTGCTTGTTCTTCACATTGTTATTCCATGTTCAGGAGTATTAGCATATATTCAAAAAATTCTGGTGGCACTGAATCTTGAAACCTTTTGAAAGATTTTGAAAGCAGTACTTGCCTGGAAAGAAACTTGTGGCGCTACTTCAGAATTAATTCTGCCACTCTGTAATATTAGGGTGTTGTACCGTGTTAGCCATTATGAATGTAGAGAAAAGTCAAGCAAAATGACACCTTTTATTGGCTAACTAAAAAGATTACAATATGCAAGCTTTCGAGGCAACTCAGGCCCCTTCTTCAGGCAAGATCTTGCATATTGTAATCTTTTAAAGTTAGCCACTAAAAGGTGTCATTTTGCTTGACTTTTCTCTTCTGCCACTCTAAAATACTGTAGATGATGTATTTACAAACACTTCTAACCTTTCTATAGATTACATGCAATATTCATTAATGGCCATTATACAATCTTTACAAACTGAATTTGACAGCAGTATGTAAAAATGAATTCAGCATCCTGGTACATTAGCTTTATTTTAAGAATATCTTTGTCTTGAAATATATTAAGTTTATTCTAAACAGTGTGGTCTGCAGGGGGCGCACAGCTCCCCAAACCTGACACAAGCAGATGCAGGACACAAGTACAGCACACACTTTTTAAAAATTTTGTTCTTGTGGGAAACGCTTTCCCTTGTTTCCCACCTGCTCGGCGCAGTACAGCAAGCACATTCAACAAAGCACTTTCTTTTTTTCCCCTCTCTCTTTGTCTTCCTTCCACTTCCTCTGCTCCCAGCAAGCTTTGTCTCCCTTCCCCCTGACTCTGGCTCCCCAAATAGAGTGAGTGGCTCCTTTTATAGAGCCCCTGGAAGAGCTCCAGGTGTCTCATGATCCAGCAGTTCTGGGTGTGGTGGAAGTGCTGCAACAAAGGACTCAGTAGTTCCTGCAGCACAGCTTGGCAGTGCCCTTAGAACCCAACAGGGCTGTGCCAAACTCCAACTCCCATGGAGTTCTGTGGGACTCTGAGGCACTGCTGCAACCCAGGAGGACTGCCATCTAGTGCTTCAGAGACATCAATGCCCTGAATATGTTCTCTCCATGGGTCCTTCCACTATAAAGGCGTCCCAGCTGGGTAAAAAGGCCCTGGCCATTCACAACAACAGCCAGAAGAAAATAAATTACATCCCATAATGCCAAGATGACATTTAATGCATTTTTTAAGTTCTCAGATTATCATCATTTTGAATATAAAATAATTTTATTAAGTCAATTTATCTCATATCTTTCATTGTTTTCTTAAAAAGTATAATGGGCATGAAGAATAAAGTCCAGAAAACAGTTTCCCAGCAAATATTGCATGCCTCAAAAGAAGGTTAGGTTGTAGTCCATGACTACCCGTACTACACAGTTATGATGACATAACAGTGAAACGTCACCACAGGATTATGAAATAGTTGCTTCAGCTTTCATTGGGATAAAATATTATAAACACAGGATCAATTTCATTAAGGAGGTCAGAGGCATCTAAAGGACACTTACTGTGTATACCGTAGAGAAGAGTATTTTAAAAGAATAGTCTCAGGTAACCTTAGCAATTGCTACTTAGATTCCCAACACATCTGAAAAATAAACTGATTTTAATCATTTTGTGCTTAGAAAAAATGTACCAACAATCCAAAATGATGCATTATCCAACATGGCTTTTGTCTTTTGATTCCTCTGCTACGGGCACGTATTTAAAAATAAATGCCAAAGAAAAGCCATGCATCTTCTGATTCTGAAATCTCCAAATTTTGATTCTTTTTGTTCTCACTGGCATTTACTTGCTTCATGTGATCCCAGCCAAGTGTGCCACTTTGACATCATCATCAACTTGCCTACAATGATTGTTGAATGAATATGCATGTGCTTAGTGTTATGAATGAGTCCATTATGACACTTCTTTCCTTTTTAACATTGCATTTTGTGGTCTTTTCCTTTCTAATTAGCGTCCAGTAATAAATGGCGATGTGTTTTTTGATTAACAATTAATTTAATCTAGTTAAGGTATTTACGCATCTTGTTTTGACACCATTTTGTTTTCCACTGTCACTGCCATTTGTTTGGGGTTGCCATAGTGTTGCTATGGGAATATCCCAGGTGTGCATCACCTCTGATGCCATCATTGTGATGAGATAAAAAGTCAGCACTGTGCATCTCCTGGGCCATCCAAAATCGCTCCTTAAAACGTCTTGCAACTTTCTTTGTTTCTGAACTCTGGCTCTGACTTTTGACTTTGATGTAGTGTTTTGCTTTTCCAGTTTTTAACTTAGTGTGATTTTTTTATTTTACTACATTCATTTCCCCATCATTTATTTCCAATATTTTGTAGCAGGGAAGTTTGAGATTAAAAGAGCAGGTGGGCTTACCTATGGATTTTGAAATTTTGAGATTTTTTTTCTTTCTGCCTTTTCCTTTTCACAGAACACTTAGCGGGTATATCGCAGTGTTTGCACAAACTTAGGACATCATGAGTGCATATCTTTTCCTTTAAAAGAAGTTCAGGGTGCTATTTTATCATCTCTGGAGATCTCTAAGCCATCATTGAAACTTTTCTTGTCCTTTTCAGCCAGAAGTGACTGTCTTCCATGTTTCATTTTGTACATTTTTGTTGAGCATGAATTCATGGGTTCAGTTGAGGAAACCAAAATTTTACAAACTCCTTAACGATGCCATCAGATTAAAGTATTCATGCCACCATTTATTAATAATCAGTATCAGAAAACTATTCAAACATTTTGCTGTGCCAGTCAGGTCTTGTCTGTATTCTGTTAAATGTAAATAGTGGTACTTTATCAAAATTACCATCTCTTTAACAGCTTAGTTATCTTTGTTTGGAAAATGTAAAAAACACGGCTTAAAGGTCTCACCTTTTGTAGCTATATAAGCACTGTTGTTAGTGCTAGACTAGGTTGAGAAGAAGTAAATTATGACGTACAATGTGCATCGTTATATCCCATGTTAATTTTTAATGTGGGCAGGCTGTAGCTCACCTGTCACCCAAGACGTTTTTCTCAATGCAACACTCCTAGGGAATTTCTTACATCTACACCGAGTTCAGAAATTCCCCTTCTCATTCAAAATGTCTGTGGTTTGGCACTTGGTGGCTACACTTACCATTCAAGCAGAAAGGAGACACACCCGAGACAATCACCTCTGTCTCCTCTACCACTGCTTGTCAGGCAGTCATAAGTAATCACTTTAAAACCAGAATTGTTTGTGAATATTGGGAATCAAACCTGCAAAGTCATTCCATTGTCTAAAATAAAATTAATGTTACATGTCTTGACTTTACTGATTAACACACTGAACTACACACCAACTACAAAGGATGTAGGCGGCTCTGAAAACAGATAAATGGATGAATTCATGCTATTCTTTTTCAGTGACTGAGGGTTCCTCTTAAACATTTTGAAAATAAAACTTCTGTTTCCAATAATTGAACATAAGTATCTGTTATTTACATAATTACATTGATAAAGTTGTAAACTTCTTTTGAAGTTATTTTCTTTCATTTAGCATCTTTTTTTTATTATTGGCAGTATTTCTTATTAATGACTTGTTTTAACTTTATTTAAATGATGTTGCATTGACAGTACTGCCATTTATGGTTCTGACGCCCACTGTCAGTCAATTGGGTGTAGTGTGTGATGTCATATGAACATGGCCGGGGATGTCAGTGTGCCACCACTATAAAAGATGATGGCACAGAGTACTCAACATTAAAACATTTGGATAGTGAGCAACCAACAAACAGTTGCTACCAAATATCCATTAAGACATTTAACTTTGATTTTTGGATTTTTGTTCAGGCTTTGGTTACTGCCACTATTATAACTCTTTTAGCTTCAGACCTTGGCCTGTTTTTCTGACTATTCTGTTGTCTTACCCCAAACTCTTCTGATCCAGTCTGCTCCTTTATTAACCCACAGATCTCTTTGATCACTTTCACCACCGACCTTCTTTCATTCCTCTGCTCTGACTTTGTACTCCAAAAGTCCTGGGTGTGTATGTGTGGTCGCAGGTTTTCATTACAGCCAACCTCATGATCAAAAGCTTATTGCTGCTTCTGTTTATCCTAATATAATTCACTGTTTATACTCTCCAACCTGCTTTAATTTTCTGTGAAATTTCAGAAAGATATTTATTGTCAAAGTGCACAGCACTTATTTCATTTTATTATTAATTTTTATTTATGCTTTTGTTAAGAGGTTGTTCTTTTTATTGTTTTAATGAGGTCTTTTAAAGCTGCCAATTAACTAATAATACAGTAGATGTTTTACCAACACGATTTATGACAAACAATAATTCTGTTACAGAGCACTGTTCTCACACACACTTAGTGTGACTTTTGGGTTTAAGGACTCGATTTAAAATGCAGACCAGACTGCATTTCCATTTGACTTTTTTACTGCAGATAAATTACACTTTGTGGCCAGCCTGTTTACAAGTGAGATAATATGTATGACTGGTGGTTGCAAAATTATGTGAACCATATATGAGCCAGCATTTGAGCAGAACTTTCCATAGAATGTTTCTCTACTAGCTACATCCAGTAACCCTAAATGATAAGGTTTCTTGTCTTTCAAGACAAAAGGGTTAACACTCAAATAATTTGTATCGCTCCATCTATAGTAGATTCTTGCATGGTATGTAAAAACTAAACTCCTCTGCTCTAGCCATGTATATGTGTAAAATATACACAATTTTTCTTATCTTAAAAAAGAGAAATGTTCTGTTTGTAGTTTACAGACTGGAATTCACCATCTAATATTCTATTAACAGCAGTGGAAAGGATGATTGTAAAAATACCCTTATACTTCGCTGGCAGTAAACTAAACGAAAACAACAGAAGCAATGAAATAGAAAGCAAATGTTTAAACAATGGTCTTGGAAATAAACTTCCCAGCAGGACTCTGTGAAACAAATAATTTATGTAAATATTTACCTCAATTTTGTTGTGAAGATAATATCATATTGTCTATAATAAATGCAGATTTTCATAAATATAAGACAATGGTTTTAAGAAAGGTGGTTTTAAGAAACTGAACGTAAAGACAGACCCAGTCAGCAAGCAGCTTATCGTAGAGGTCTTGAGGGTCAAATACGCCAGGACAGTAAGATAGGTAAGAGGTCACAGGTAACAGTTACATGATTGTTTTTGACATTTCTTCCTATCCCCTGTCTAGAAAAGAACCAAAAAGGTTAGTTGGGACCTTTTGTATTAGGTCCATGCCATTAGTGGTCTGATAGTTTAATAAACTTATTACTACATGGAATTTGTTCCTAATACATGGTATGCTTAGAGCACCTACTCACAACTCTGCATATACCGCCTTTACCTTTCTCGCTGACCCTGGTATATCTTTCATGAGTTGATCCCATACCAACTTGTTAGAGACAACCAGAGAAAGCTATCATTTTAAAATTTCTCCAGTAGTGCTCCCATCACATACTGGATGTTGCCCTAGGTATTCTCCCACTAAGCTGTATCTGATACACTACCTCAGGTGTCTTATGCTTTTTTAATTTCCTTTTATTTAAAAATATAACAATAAAACAGAATACAACTCAATCAAACAAACAGAAATAACTTAGCAAGTACAATAGATAGATAGATAGATAAATAGTATATTGTGAAAACAATTCATGAAGCTCATCAGGCTAACCTTGATCCAGAGAAGTAGTGGTTTTCCTATGACATCTTCCCATTTTGTTGAGTACCTCATTCTGTTACAGAAACTGAGTTCAGCCACCCTACACTGGTACTTCACTTTGGCCACTTGTACCTGTAATCTAATTTTTCTAGTCATTATCAGACTTGTGACCACAAGTATGAATGGAAAAAAGCTCCAGGTGAAGGGTTAATTCAAGCTTTATTATTACAGCCTCTTACTATATTCACATAAATGTGGCCAATGAGCTACTCAGTAAATCACTTCTACTTTCACTTGTAAAGAAAACAAGTGAGGGCTCCATTTGGAACAGAAGTTACCTGGAACACAGCAATCCACTCTTTTCCAAGATAGGGCCATGATCTCAGATTTAGAGATGATAATTTGAATCCATAGCATATCACAGTCAGCTGAGAACTGTACCAATGTGCAACAATGACTGCAGTCTGAGGAGGCCAAGAGGAAAAGATCATCTACAAACACTAAGGATGCAGTCCTTGTTTATTTAGACTGGATACTCTTCTAGTATTAGCTACATCTTGATATCCTGTCCATAAAAAACCCTAAACTGGGGAGGAGATATGATGCCCCCTTGAGTCTTCCACCCAGATTAAGTTAATCATCTTAAAGCCAAGCATGAAAATGCAGCTTTTGCTCCACAAATATAGCAAGTAATGGCATACAGAGAACCCAGAACTGTATTCTTCTTTAGATGTCCTACAAGGTACCGTAGTGTATACGATTATAAGCTTCCCAGGTATACAAAGCACATGTACAGAGGACTGGCAAAAGATCTTAACCCCCTAAACATATGTGCAGGGATAAAGAGCTGATTCCAAATGGAATCCATATTTTTCCTTGTGGACAGTAACATCAGTTCCTGTTTATGGTCTCTGGCATTGAGAGGCCTGAGAAATAGGGCAACTGGAACACAACCTCTTAGCCTTCTTTTTAATAATGGATGGGGCAAAATATTTCCGAGCAACAATTTACTGGCCAGGGTCTACAACATGGGCTTTACCACAGAGGAGTGAGGAATAAGACTGGATTACAACCTTTTGTCATCCTTTTTAACAATAGATAGGGATCAAAACTCCAGCCTGCCAGTTCCGAGACACTCTTTTTGCCTTCTACACAAAAGCTTGTTGACCCATAGCACATGCAGAGTTTTTCAAATTTCTAGCTAAATCTCATCTA
Source organism: Erpetoichthys calabaricus (assembly GCF_900747795.2). NCBI lineage: Eukaryota > Metazoa > Chordata > Cladistia > Polypteriformes > Polypteridae > Erpetoichthys > Erpetoichthys calabaricus. The sequence continues at coordinate 103,809,639 of NC_041395.2, forward strand.
TTAATGTAGCTTTGCACCTATGGAGTTTTTTTTATAACCAGGCTCACAAATTCAGTCACTCCCACCAGATGCCTTCTGCATTATTCCCTTCTCTGTGGAGGGTGAACCTTGTGGGTTTTGAAGCTAACTATTCCTCAGCCCAGCAATTCCTGGTGAGTTATACTTCACTTTATTTAGAATCATTTGGGGTGGGCAAACGTAGGATTTCTCTTTGTGTATTTGTTCTTGTTAGAATATTCTGCCCAGGGCCACAAAGAGTCACCCAACCAGGAGCACAAAGCCCCTGACAACATAGGATAACTGGGACACACACTGCAGCACATGAAGATCATCATCTTAGGAGAGAATCTTTCTTTGTAGTCTTGTTATTTGTTTCTTGATGAAAGGTGGCACATACAATCAGGACTGCTTTACTGCTTTACCACTAAGCCTTTATTTCTTACAGATGCTGCTCTTTCAAGACTTTAACCAGCTGTTTTCTGCTGCTCCTATAAGACACACAAGCTGAATCTCTGACACCTGCTAATCGAAGCCACTGCAAGCAGTGCTTGAACACTTTTAGGCTCAACCTCAAATTAGGAACTATTTATTTTTTCAACCCCTGGCTTATTATTGCCTGCAAGGTGGTCAGACTCGTCAGGTCTGTTTCTGTCCAACCAGTTGGCAGATCAGTGACATCTGTTAACATTCTCCTCAAATACATATACAGGAGGAATTCCAGGGCATACCACACATTTGTCAGGCCTAATAAAAGTGTCAACAAAATGTCAGCACTCATCAAGTAGAACTGATATGGGTACCTCATTTTTTTTGAAGAAGCCATTCTAGAAAAAGCCACATGCTGACCTCAGTCCCCTTATACACACCAACAAAACATCAGTTTAATTTTGTGTATAACCTATAAAAGATGCTCTCAACATGCAGGTCATTTAGACAAGGAAATACAGTCAAAAGAAAAAATGAAAATAATGCTTTTCATCAAGACAGCACTAGCTTTGCTTTGACAGCAGGGAAATGTCATAATTGGGGAATAATGGCCACAACAATGTCTTTGTTCATTTCTTTTTGTTTATATTTCCATTAAGTGTTAGAAAGAAGTTTTAAATAGCATCGTTATCTGTACCAGTTTGATCTGACATTAGCCTCTCTTGGCAGCACTGGCTGCAAGTTAGAAACAAACCCCAAATGAAACAGAGATTTATTGCAAGAAAAACTACATCACACTGAGCCTATTTTGAGTCACTATTTAACTTGTACGACTATGGGATACGGGAGGAAAAACACACAGACATGACACAAACTCTACAGACAGTGATCAGCCCTGGGATTCAAACCCAGCTGGGAGGCAGTAGTACCTAGCAATGTACCACCACACCCCCAATTTAAATAACATTTGAAGTTAAATCACAGAAGTAGTGTGGAATGTTCTCCCCATGTCACTGTGGGTTTTCCTTTTGCTTGTCAAAGGCATTAGTGTTCAGCTAAATGGCACACTAAACTGGCCTGGTATGAGTGACAGTGAGTTTTGTGAGTGAGTTACTCCTGCAATGAACTGTTGGTTTCTGGCTTGTGCCCAAAGGATGGACAGATTGTTTTGAAAACTGGATTGTTAGTTAATGGCATTACTTTAAAAAAACTCATACAACCAAAAGAGTGTGCTCAAGAAACAGACACAGAGTTACATGAAAAATGATCATCTTCATTTAGCTTTAGTGATGACAGATCACTGAAGAAATATCCAAAGCTTCTATCAGCAGAACTAGAATATCTGTCAAAGTGTACTTGAACATGTAATAAATTTGACATGTAGATAAACCAAACATGTTGATAGATTTCAATGGTGGTATAGAACATAAATTTGGATTCATGAATAGGGTTAACAGGTAATCCATATTTCCTTGTGCAGTCGTCTATTTCTTTCCCATTTTGATGTCTTTTTAGAACTCCTCATCTGCTCTGTATTTTGAACATGACTCATTTCTCAGGTCATCGACAGAGCAGTGTGCAAGTCATTGTAGAAAGAGCACTTTGGAGCGTACATCCTTCAGTGCATTAAAAATCACCAATCTTATCAATTCTGTTCAAAACAGGCAATATCAGACCCATCAGATATTCAGTGTTTATGAAATGAAGCTTACAAACAAGGAACTGCTTACTGCAGTTCTGAGCAGCTTACTTTAGCCATGTGATTATTCTGTCGATATGACTATGACTCTTTAAATTTAAATTTCTGAAAATTATGTATTTGGTTCCGAGAATATCAAACTGATAATGCCAGACATGTGGAAGCAGATGTTTTATTTCCTGTGGAGGGCACAGAGCTACTACTTAGCATATCATTACCAAAATACATAATGAAGCTGAAAAGAGTTAATGTGCCAGGTAGGCCAGGACTCGAAGCAGACAGACACAATTTATGTACCGTAAGTGAAGGGCTGTTCTTGTATCATTCAGTTGTATAGCATAAATAAAATACAATCTAAGTGGCTATATAGGACTTTCTTATTTAATCATTATATGTAGAAGCAGTGTCAAAGTGGTTGTATATAGCATTGTAACATAGCAATAGCATGAGGTGTTGTTTAAAGTACACAGGTATTAAAGTATCGTTATTAAATTAGTGGCTTTGAAAGCTCTATTTGTTTGGTTTTATTCTTTAGAGTTGTCAAGTCTATCAACAGTGTGAATGTCTTTGTACATGCTATTTCATAAACTGTAATAATTTCCATACCCGCTGACCAGTAATCCCTGTGACACATGCATGCTTGAGGATTTCCTGAAGGGCTCAGGTAATCCCAGTGGTACCACTGGTGGGCAGGAGGGAGTGCTGCCACTAACCATATCTCTGGTTTCCTCTACAGCTTGGAACCATCGGCAGAAGACCACACCTGACACCATCCCCACCAAGCATTGGAGGTGCCACCCCCGCTAAGAGTAGGCAGATTTAAATGGAGCGAATACAGAACGTGGATATCATTTGGACAGAGAGAGAGAGAGAGAGAGAGAGAGAGAGAGAGAGAGAGAGAGAGAGAGAGAGAGGTCTTCTCATTTACACTAATCGAATTGCACATGAGAAGTTTATGTTCTGTTACCTTGCTAGATCCTTTTTTTGTTCTGAATTAACAAAATTCAGGGAATCATCAGGTTGGCACCCAGCAATTCTTACGTGTCAGCCAACTTTTGGTTCACTCCCCCTGCTTCTCCAAAGAGTCATCCCCTTTTTTCAGAAAGAATTGTGCCCTATTAATGATGCGTACATTCTGATAAAACATTATTAAACCCACTACATCCCATTCAGGGCTATATAGAGTCAACCCTGGTAGCACAGGGCACAAGGCTGAAAGCAACCCTGGAGAGGACATTAATTCATTGCAGAGTCCACTCACCCACATCCACATTCACACTGGGCCAATTTGGAACTGCCAATTAACTTAAAATGTACCTCTCTGGGGATAAGGGAGGACGCTATGGCAGCCAGAGGAAAAAAATATGAAAAAATAGGCAGAAGTCAATTAAAATAAATTTTATCTGATTTATAAAAGTCCCAAAAAGAAGTTCGTTCTCTCAGACACAACATATATGCTGTGTGACAACATGCAGCATGGAACTGGGTGTGAACTAAAATGTTGTTGTGCAAAGTTTAAAACAGGCACCTTGTGTCTAACATTTCCTTTCTTGGCAGCAGAGGGCAGCATCGTGTTTCACATGCCTGAACAGGGGTGGGGTGATGGTGGTTGCATTAGTTTGTAATTGTGTTTAGGTGTCACTTATTAGGCATTGGGATAATAAGGAATTGAAAGCACGTATTGTCATTTAGAGTTATATGATGGCACATACTTGGGGGAATAAACCTAAGTGGATGAATCCAGCCTGACCATTTAGCTGGGGCCAACAAAGGTTTGTTGTTTGTGTTCATTTTGCGTAGATAAATTGATCCCCAAGGAAAAGACTGCATGAGAAGGTCACTTCTATTTGAGAATTTTAGATTAGGCAAGAAGTCTAGTTAATAGGGTTTCCTTTTGTTTATGTGTCTTGGATGCTCATGGTTTGTTGTTTTTTTTATTAATTGATGATAAAATCCAGCTGCTATGTGTTTGAAAATCTTCTCCACTGCTGTGTATACGTTGCTAATAATAAAGCTATTTTTATAATCATGTTTGAAGTTATTACTATAAATACATATGCAGTATATTTGCATCCTTATTTTTTTTACATCCATCCATCCATCTATCCATCCATTATCCAACCCGCTATATCCTAACAGAGGGTCACGGGGGTCTGCTGGAGCCAATCCCAGCCAACACAGGGCGCAAGGCAATTTGTTTTACACTTATTTATTAATATTGAACAGAAGCATTTGAAATGCCATACAGATGAAATTGTTATAACCGTCGTTTTAATTAAAGTCGACCTCACACTACACAGGATATGATATCATGATACCTTAAGAATGCACTCTCTGCATACTTCACAAAAATGTTTGCATCATCTTGACTGCATTCCTCCATTTAGAGGAATCATCAAAAAGATGCAATTAATACTTATCTCTGTACCAGCCATCTTCCCTATTTTCTAAAGACAAGCCTGTGACTGCAAATTATTTCTGCCATGACCGGGGTGATCCAGATTACTTAATTGCCGAAGCTCATTTACACAAGAGATCTTGCTTTTGTTGACCTCGGGCCATGTTGTGCACAGATTAGGCTGAAGTTAAAAGGGATGAGGAGGGAGCCCAGATCGTTGATTAGACAGACTGAACTCCTGCCTTTCTCCGTCTGAGCAAACAGGCACAAAAAAAACAAAAAAAAACGATGCTCTTGTCAATAGAAAACTGTTTTTCTTAGCCCTAATTACACGACAGGCCGGCACAATATGTCATTAGACAGTAACAAGCTTTCTCACCTCATCTAATATTGGAAGTAAAAAATCATTTTGGCTCTGAAGGACACATGTTTTCTTGGTGATTCCTATGACTGATCATTTTTTCCGTGTCTCTTGTGAGTCAGTGTGGCGCAGTGGAGGGGGGGGGCGGCTGTTCAAATTTCTCAGCTTGTTCCCTCCTTCACTGCCTTTTTGCAAAGCACCCACTTCAAGAGCTGAAAACGTGGCGAGTAACAAGTCTTTTCATGTCAGTATGAAATGCCCATTAGACACCAGAATGAAGAAGGAATGTGCAGATCTTTCTGTCTCTCTCATCCCTACAGCTGCTTTCCTCTTATATACTTTGTCCCTTATTGATTTCTTGTTAGCGTTCTAAGCTGGCAATGCTGCTTAAAAAGTTGCTGTTCTTGGATGTTTTCTAATTATCATAAGTAATATATCATAATGTCATGTTTTCAAATTTACCTAATCTAATCCAGGGTCTTCGGTCGGAGCAGTGCTGGAGACTATCTCTACAGTATTGGAGGCAAGGCAGGAATCAGCCCTTAATGAGGTGTAAGTCTCTCGCAGGGCTCACTCACTCTCATACACACACACACACACACACACACATGCATCTATATGGGTGTCAAGGAAAACTGGAGTATCTGGGATAATCAGAGCATACAATAACTTTCTAAAAAATAGTGTTAATTCAAATTCAAGGTGATAGAGGAACAGAGGCTATCCCATTAGCATCAGTGCAAGACAGCTGTGGACGGAACACCAGTCAGGTGTAAGGATAACTCATTCAGACACTCCCATTCACACAGGACCAATTTAATATTATTCAGGTTATTAATGAAGAAAACTGAATGAAAAGAACTAATTAAAATAGCATAACATTGTCAAAACTGATTCAGGTTCAGGATAGATAGATAGATAGATAGATAGATAGATAGATAGATAGATAGATAGATAGATAGATAGATAGATAGATAGATAGATAGATAGATAGATAGATAGATACTTTATTAATCCCAAGGGGAAATTCACAAAATTTTAACCGGCTCTGTCCTTTCTTACACAGAGCATCAGTATTGGCAGTCCAGTCTAATTTATCATCAAGTTGCACTCCCAGATATTTATAGGTCTGCACCATCTGCACACAGTCACCTCTGATGATCACGGGGTCCATGAGGGGTCTGGGCCTCCTAAAATCCACCACCAGCTCCTTGGTTTTGCTGGTGTTCAGGTGTAGGTGGTTTGAGTCGCACTATTTAACAAGTCATTGATTAGGTCCCTATACTCGTACTCCTGCCCACTCCTGATGCAGCCCACGATAGCAGTGTCATCAGTGAACTTTTGCACGTGGCAGGACTCCAAGTTGTATTGGAAGTCCGATGTATATAGGCTGAACAGGACCGGAGAAAGTACAGTCCTTGAATTCAACTAATTTGGAGGGTACCAGAAATGACCACAGCGGGACTTACAGAGTGAGGTCCCTGAGTTTAGAGTTGGGTGTGAAATTGCTGGCAAGAGCTCCAAGAAGGTTGTGGGAGCAGTGGTGTAAAGAAGTGCCTGTGGATTATTGTGGATAGATGCGTTAGGTATCCTGCTGTAATAAGAGTAAAAGTTTAATATTTCACTGTCCTCTGTGCAAATATATTTTATAAATCTGCCTTTTTCTACTCACATGCACAGTTGGCACAGAGCCAGATTTAGCACAGGGGTTCACCATATAGAACTGCTAGGCAAGCATTTTAAGACAAGACAGATAGACACAACTGGGAATACTACTATACAAAAATTGTATACTATTTTAGTCTGTCAAAGTGAGCCTGAAACTGTATCCTCTTTTTCCTTGTTTGGAATTGCATGATTCACCTAAGTGGGGGCCTGCACATGAAGAAAGAGTATAAAGCCTTGGAACATTGCCCGACACATCTTTGAAGCCGACGGACGGGTGGGAGATAACGTCATCCGATCCTGAAAATCCTTCCACTGCAACTGCAAAAATGGCAGACTCTACACATCGGGCCCCCACTCCTGAACTGGGTTTTGCCATTGGCTTCCTTCATCTGTTATGCAGCGTAAGCCGTAATTAAACAAGTTATTTCTCCTATGTGATTTCTTACCACCGTATCACTAAGGGAGGGGTATCGCCTTTTTATATTATATCTATATAGTTTTGGGTTATGTAACATGCTGCAATAACAAAAGAAGTCATTCCAAGGGAGCTAACGCTCGCTGCTAGATACACCCGTTTGGTAATATAGGCCTTGGTAGGCCCTTGAGGGGCTGTCAGGTTTACGAATTTTTCCTCAATTTGAGGTATTTTTGGCTTTATAGCTGCCCTGTTGGTTTTAGTTTTATAACAGATCCACTATTTTTGCATGTTTCTAGTCTCAGTAGTCCTTATATTGTGCTTAGGGATGGCCATATCGGCTTGACAGCCATCCAAAATTCAATGACAATGTTAATGCACAGATACTAGGCAATGAAACTGAAAGTGATAACAGACTGGATCAGACTGCGATAAAAGGACAACATGAGGTCCTTGTCTACTTTAAATAGTTTGAGTTTACGGAGGAGAAATAAATGCTGATTGCATTTAGAGAATATTTTTTTTTGTATTTGTATTACAGATAAGAGTGTTATCTAAGTTAGTTCCTAAGTATTTATATTCATTTACTATTTTTACCTCCTCCCCCAAAACAACAATGGGTGAACATACTGATTTCTGTCTCTTAAAATCAAATATCATTTCTTTGGTCTTTTTTATATTCAGAGTGATGAGGTTTTTAATACACCAGTTTACCATACAGTCTACTTGATTTAGATAGTGGCTTTCATCCTCCCCAGATATGCGTCCTATGAGCATGGTGTCATCCGCATATTTAAGAATGGAGCAGTGGTCATTGTTCTGTCTCAGGTCACTTGTGTACAGAGTTAATAGTAATGGTGATAAGAGCACAGCCCTGCGGACTTCCTGTGTTTGAATGAATGACTTTTGAAAAAGCGTCCTGTACTTTGACTGTCTGTGATCGATTTAAAAGAAAGTCCTTAATTCATAATGTGATAACATGGTTTACATTCATATCCAATGGGCATAGGCCTTCAGTTTTAAGAGAGCAAGAAACTTTAATATGTGATTCTAAATTAGCTTAGGAGCATGGAGACGTGCTTAAGTGTGCTGTGCATTGGGCAAGCCTCATGTTTGGCTTTGGTCCCTACCTTGTGCCCACTGCTATTGGGATAGGACCAGACTCCTCAATAAAATGAGTTTCGGGAGTGTTACCATTTATACTATACTCAACCTCCCAAAAAAGCTTTCATATTCTTCAGCATGACTATCACTATCAGTGTTTGTTTGTATTAGTGTGTTTTTGGTTAACATTTTCTTGAATAAACATAAGTGTTTTGTTCAAATCCCTTGAATGTGAAGGCATATTAACAAAATCTAAATTATGGCAGCCTTCCTGTTACTAGACTAGCACTTAATCGTACAGCATGTATTTTAATATTTGTTTTGTCTATAATAGTTCTCTAGTGCATTGTCAAAATTTCTCAGTCTCCAACTACACATTATTACATCTTACATATTTAAAAAAAGATTCCCATAATTTGCAAGTATGTTATTTTTTTTAATTTTATCCTCACATTTACTGTCTATTTTGAAATATATCATTGTGAGTACTAACAGCAAGGGTGATCATCGTTCCTCCTGGAGGGCCACTGTGGCTGCAGGTTTTTGTTCAAACCCGGTTGCTTAACTAGAGAACAATCCTTGTCAATAACAGGTCTTATCTGAATTCATGACTTTTTAGCGTTTTAACTCTGCAATGTCTGGTCATTCTTAAATCAAAGATTTTTTTTCCTTTCTAATGATACTTGAAGCATAAATCAGATGAGTAATTTTCAGTTCTTTACTTTTTTTCAGTTTCCTTCTGAGTATTTTATTAAGCCAAATAGTGCACGATGAACAAGCTAGATGGGGAACTGCTGCTCTTTTGTTATTTGCATCTTATTGCTGCTCTTTAACACTAAAATAAGCAATTGAGGCTTCAAAATCTTAACTAGCAAGATAACTAAAATGAAGCAGAGAAATGTCACTTGAGCAATAAGTGCTTCATCAGCTATAAATGACTTCTCATGAAGCAACTGGGTTGAAACAAAAACATAGCGCCACTGCAGCCCTCCAGGATCAACATTGATCTCCCCTGATTTAATAAATAAATAACAAATCTATTAATTTAATTGGCAGCAGAAACTGGTTACTAATTACTAATTGGCCCTCCAGGGTTACAGCTGGGCACCCCTGACCTATCATATGTGCAGCTTTAAAAGCAGTGGCCCTGCAAAATGTCACCCTGACTGTTCTTTTGTATCAGTAGCAGCATGCTAGAGGACATTTCTCTGTCTCGAAAATAGAGCCCTGTCACAGTGTCAGGAAACAGGGAACAAAAGAGCGACATTGCTAGGCTGTTTGCCTTCCTACCACTTCTATTAGGGCACAATTAAAGAATTAAGGCTAAAAACATACTGGAACATTAAGCACAGGTATTTGTTGTTCTCACAGGTATATCATATAGAAGGGGTCCCCAACTCCGGTCCTGGAGGGCCGAAATGGTTGAAGGTTTTCATTCTAACCCTTTTCTTAATTAGTGACCTGTTTTTGCTCCTAATTAACATCTTTTGAATTAATTTTATTTGACTTGCTCTTGAAGACCCTTAATTGTTTCCTTTTTCTTAATTAGCAGCCTAACAATAGTGAGATACAAAACAGGACAAGCAAATTGTGTCCATCATACAATATCTGAAAATAAAGAAAGGTGAAGGTCTCAGGAATATTGATCGGCACAGGTCCCCAAAACATTTTGACAGTGCTCTTAGAAAAGCGAAAATCAACAATTTTGTAAATGCCTGCTATTGCACAATGAGAGGAGCAACAAGCCATGGAATTAAAGGATCGGGTTTAATTAACAACAAGATTCGACACCTAATTAAGCAACCGGTTGCAGTGAAATGCTCTGACTTAGTTGGCCTTCTGTTAGTTGACTCACTTCACATTTCATTTCTGTTTAGGTGCCATTTAAGGAAAGAAATGAAGAAATTCAGAGGAATAAATCTTAAAAAAACAAGTCAATTAAAATTAATTTAAAAAATTCAAGAATTAATTCATAAAATTAATTCAAGAAGAGAGAACAACTGTGTTAAGAGTCTACCAACTCCAGTGCTTGTACAGAACCTAATGAATGTCCTCACCAAGGCCTACTAAGCTACAGTACACCATTAAATGCTATGATCCTTTGTGCATGTTGTGAAAAACCTAACTGAGTTCTTTTTACAGAGTAGCAATGTTACCTGGGGTTTATTTAAATGCAGATGCAGTCACTAAATAAATTCCCCAGGGAGAAAAGATTGGCCTCAAACCAAAATGTGACTGTTTCTTGTGGAGCAACTTTGTTTATCTGTAACAAGTCTCAGAAATGCCTCCACATCTATAATAAAGAGCAAAAGCAGTCACTAAATTAAGCATCCTGGAAAGAAAACATTCAGAGCAAAACATAACTTATGGTCTACCCCGGTACAGAGTGAGGATCTGTGAAAACTTTTGGTACTGCTAGGTTCAGTGGTGTTGATTTGCATACTAGACAGGCACATAAAGACACTTGGACAATTTAGAATTGCTAACCAGTCTGACATTAATGTGTTTGGGACAAGAAAGGAAACTGGAAGACACGCAAACTCCACCGAGAGTGACTGAGCTTGGATTTGAATCCATAACTCTAAATCGGTGAGGCAGCAGCTCTAAACTCTGCTACACCATGTGTTTAAAGAAATGATTTTGAGATGATACTGTTTAGAATTCCAGAGATCCTTGTTGAGGACTCTGTATGCTGTATAAATATACAACTTGGAGTAATGATACTGCTGTCTTTCCATTTCCACTGGCTGTAAAAATTCTTATGAGCTAAATGACGATTTCTGAATGGCTGTTTAAAGCAAGTGTCAGAAGCCACATGTAGAAATTTTTGCTTAACTTGATTAACTCTTGAAAGGGGCTTGTTACTGGCATTTATACAGATCCACTGATGCTATCTTTTGGACTTTGGGTGCATTTATTTTATTTTAAATTGACATTGTCAAACATCCTCATTGGATTTTCATTATGAAACTCTAATCCCCTGTCAACTAGATGAGAACACTGGGAGCTCAATATGTTTGGTAGCATGCTCCTATGCAACTAATCTCACTGCATCAAACAACTTCAAAATCATAATTTGTAACATTAAAACCCTGATTCATTGTGAATGGTTAAAACACTCTGAACAATAAAAGGTAGAATATGGAGAGCATGGTATAGAAGAGGCTCAGTGTTTTGCAATATCATATTTAACAGTAGGCAAGAAGACGACTGTGTGCCTCCCATATCAGAAAACATGTTTTACAACAACTACAATAGTTGTGTTACACAGCCCAGGGTCTGGTTGTATAAGATTACATCGTGTCACGTATTGTATGATCTAAGGGAGTTCAAGTAGGGAGACGTCAGCATACATGAGTGAGAGGTGGATGGGAAAGATGTCTCTTATGTTTCATCCATGCTAATCCTGTTGCTTCGTTCTTTCCACTGTCTGCCTTTTGCTGCTAGGATCAATTTCAAAACTCTTTTCTTGACCTACAAGTTCCTTCACTGTTCTGTTCCTCTATATCTCCATTATCTGGTCTCTCCATACTGATCTCCAAGTTTCCATTCTACTTCAACTGGACCACTAACTGTGGCGCTTTTCACCAGATATGCTAAAAGTGTACCCTGTTCCTTAGGGAGTCTTGCTTCTAAGTTGTAAAATGACCATCCCATGACAGTACGAATTGCTTCTGCTGCACTAATGTTCATGCAACTACTGGAGAAACATACATTCAGGAAGCATCTTGAGACTACGTAGACTTTCTACCACTCTACTAGCTTTTGTCAGATTAACAGCCATTTAGACTTATTGTTACATAATGGTTTTTTTTATTGTTTAACCATTTTGATGATCCAAGCCACCAGAGTTATATATCCCAAGGCAGATGCAGAGTTCACACCATCATACTATAGTCATTCTGCTTGAGCTTGTCATTGTCCAGGGATTTGTAAGTGCGCATTGACTGCTTTGTGTGTTGTGACCATCACAAGCTTTCTATGTAATCCTAGCAACCTGTTGTTTAATTTTCATTTAAAGACATATTAGAAAGTTTGTCAGACATAGTACAATTCCGTACAATTAAAGCTGAAATTGGTAGCCAGGGCAAAAATAACCTCAAAGCTTTTATCATAAGCATATTCCACATTTAATTATTTTGCTCAAGCACTGTTACCTGCAAAATCTTCACTTTATTTTTACAATGTTCACAATGTTTTAAAGAACATAGTCACCATGCCATCACACATAACACACCCTGTGGATCATATGCTTAGCAACACACAGAGTCATAGTGACTAAAACATCCTAGTATAGTGGTTCCCATGAAGAACAAATTAATAAAATAGCACTGAGACATCACAGTCATAAATGTAACGCAAATACATAACAAAAAATCAGAACAAAATGCTAGGAGAGTGTGAATGTGAATGTGTCATTAGAGCAGTCAGATTTTCTAAATCTATTAAAGAGCAAAATGTTATCTATTTCCCATTTACCTTTTCTTTTTGTCATCCTATACTGTTTTTTTAACATTCCTTTATTTTTGCAACATAATGTCTTCTGCTGCTCTGTGGTGCCTACTCCATAAGAACCAGATTATTGCAGACAGGCACTCACTCACATATGTGGACAGTTAAGTGAAATACACTTTTTATATATGTCTCTCATGGCTTCTTGCACGCCATGCAGTATCATTTGCTTTTTATCTGTTATCTGCATTTTAAAATATTAATACTTAGAATATTAGCTGTTTTTATGTGGCCTTGAGACTTGTTAAGCTTCCTTTGCTCTATTTTAATTTTTTTTTTTTGGGTTTGTTGCTAATCACTTATATGTATTGTGTCATGATCAGGTTTAATTTTTGGGGTTGTGCTCACTTCTAATTAAAGCTAATATATTTTACTGTCTTCAATGCCATTTTTAGGCCAAATTTTGGATCTGTTGTTTCTGGGGGTGTGGCTTATGAGGTCATGACTTCCAGTTCACTGACGAGACAGAATAATAAGGTCAGCTATAAGCTTTCTCTCATTTCTTTATCTGATTTGCAGACACTATACCCCTACAAAAAGCTCAAATTGCTACTGTTTTCTTTCTGTCTTTCTTGGATTTTCGGTTTTGAATTCTTGCCTGGTTTTTGACTTCAATTCTCATCTCTTGTCTGGGTTTTAGTCGCCATTTTTATTTTTAATAGTTTTGTTGCACTTTTACGTGTATCTCCTGGTTCTTCTCTGAAAAGGTTCCTTGTCTCTTCTAAGGGAGGACACGTCTTTGCCAGGATTATCTGCAATTTATGCTTATCTGTTGTTTCTGGATAATTTTACAATGCTTTGTTTTTATGAAAATTAGTTTTATGTAAAGTCCTTGTTATTTTCCTTTCTAAAACTCTTATGTACTCCCCTAACATTTTGTCTCAAGGGTCGTTTTCCCATTGCAGAATTGTCGTTATGCAGGTATTAGCTGATTACTTGTCATACACCATCATACTTAAAATCAAAAGGCTGCAGGATAGAGGATACTCACAGTCTAAAAGAATACAAGCAAATCGCTTGTTTTAGCACTTCTGGCATTAATTCTTTGTTTTCTACTTTTGCCCTATAAAAGAAAACTTGCCTATTCAATGAACCATTGTCTTTTTTATGATTAGGATTTCAGTATTTGGATTCTTACCCCTGCCATCAATGCAATAAAAACTAAACATGTTGTTTTTCTTGTATGCTGTGCATGCAAATTTTTTTTGTAAGTTGCTTTGGTTAAAGGAAAATAAACAAAACTATTAATTTTTGCATCTTCATGCTCTGGCTCACACTTGATGTGTCAAAATCTGACACCTCATGTTTCTAAATTTCTGTAAATTTATTTAATAATTAATGAATTGCAGTTGATTGTGACTTGTAATATTTAATAACACTGTACTGTAGAGTGAAACTGCCTACATATTAAAGGAATTAAACTTATTCATAGGGATGAATGTCTGATGAATTGTTTTATTGGTTTTCAAATTAAAGCTCAGAGATATTTGGAGACGGGGGCATAGAGAGTGGAGTTCTCAAAAATCATGACAGTTATGAATTACGGTATATATTTTAACTTCACTTTTGAGTTATTTCTCTTCCCTTTGCCTTCACTGGAATGTTAAACTACAAAACAGACCTTACTCTAATTTTCTAAACTGTACCCCACTGAACATATCACCACATAAATAAAGATTTTCCCTGAATCTTAATCTGAAGTGAGCAGTTAATAGGCAAAGTGTTAACCAGTAAAATATAATGACACACTTAGTAGTTTAGGTTATAAAACTTCAGCACCTTATATTAAACTATAAACAAGTTATCAAAAGAGATACATACTATAAAATTTCTTCCACAAGTGATCAGATGCTTATTCTACAGTTATAACACTAGTGAAATTAGATTAGATTAGATAAACTTTATTAAATGACATGTTGAGAGATTTTGGTATGGCACATTATTGTAATTGTCATTTAGTGTTAAGCCTTACAGAAAAGGCTACCAAGGTTTAAAGGGATGACCAGGAAATGTAAGACGAACTGAGTATCGAAACCCGAAAAGCAGTCCTATCTTTTAACTTTCAAATCATTAATTAATCAAGAAATCATAGTGAAGAAAATGAAAGCCAAAGTCATAAACTGGAAAGTCAGAATAGCAAAAGTAATCCACTCATGAAGATTATTTTTTATTTGAATACCCACAGACCCGGATAAAGGTGTGTCTGATGTGCTACTTTTCATATTGTCGTGCCACTTATGTTAAGTACATATTTCTATAGCAATTGACTCCGTGATGCAGCTCAACAGTCATGAGAAAAAGAAAAAAAAAAGCTGTGACAGAAATGGCACAATTATTTTTCTTAATTACTAAAAACAACAATAAAATAATAATAATAAGTACACAGAATCATAATGTTTATAATGCATTGAGAAACAAAATATTTCCCTGAAATAGTAAGGTCAAAGAAATTTTCCATATACTGTCCATTTTTCACTCCAAAAAACTAAAAGGGATCTAAAAAAATCAAAGTTCACTTACAAGTAATTGACAAAGTAAACACCCAAAGGCCCATTTATATGTGGAGTGACTGCGTCTCAACGAGGGTCCGCTAGATTTGTGTGACGTAAATTTCATCAGCAGTCCTGGTGCATGGATGTTGGCAAGAGAGTGCCTCCAGTATTTTGTGACAACGCAATCCTGTGTGTGCCTGTATGCGTCGACTGCACATGTGCTAGACAAGAAAACGTAAGCTGACTCAGGCAACAGTAGTGAAGTAATATATCACTGCCTGCATCTCTATAATCCAACATTAAAAGCAAACAGACATAGCTACATGTGCACAAATGAATGGCGATTTTGAAATGTAAAGGCAAAAAAAATAATTGGAGGAAAAGCTGGGGGATACTGAAGTGCGCTTGTATCATTAACAGATCAGGGTGTGCATCTTATGTGCACAACCGCATCTGCAGTGGTCTGCGCCCGAGTATAAATGGATCTTGCGTGCCATATTCTTTTCATGAGAAATTGTACCATTTTGGGATGGCCTGATTTGGCTCCAAACTCCTTGTCAGCTTGAACCCCGATCTATTAAAAACGTTAATCAAGGATGACTTGGGCATATGAGGACACACAGAACAGGAGTGATAGGGCATAACTGTGCAAAATGGTTTTATTCCAAACAATGAATAGAGTGCAGTGCATAATCCCAATAAATGGGTGTCCCCACTCACCATAGCAACAAGATTGTAAAGTTTGCGGATGACACGACGGTGGTCGGACTCATCTCGGGCAAGGAGGGTGAGCTAGCATACAGGGATGAGGTGGAGCGACTGTCAGAGTGGTGCACAGTCAATAACCTGCTCCTCAACAACAAAAAAACAAAGGAGCTTGTTATTGACTTTAGGAAAAACAAAACTGACATCCAGCCACTCATCATTGGCGGGGCATGTGTGGAGAGGGTCCCGGTGTTCAGGTTTCTGGGTATGGAGCTGGAGGATGACCTGACCTGGAGTGCCAACACCAAGGAGCTGCTAAAGAAGGCGTAGCAGAGACTGTATTTTCTGAGAATTCTCAGAAAGAACCACCTCCCAAAAAATCTGCTCCTTGCTTTTTATCATTGTTCCATTGAGAGTGTGCTCACGTACGGACTGTGTGTGTGGTACGGCAGCTGCACTTCCTCAGAAAAGAAAGCGCTACACAGGGTCGTCAGGATAGCGGAGAGAACAATTGGTTGTACCCTCCCCACTCTGGAACAAATCTACACATCCCGAAGCCACAAAAAAGCAATAGACATTTTACAGGACTCATCACATCCCGGTCATTGTCTCTTCCAGCTTTTGCCATCGGGCAAGAGATACAGAGCTATGAAAACTAGGACAAACCGCCTTAAAAACAGCTTTTATCCGAAAGCAATCATGGCCCTGAACTCAAAATAAAACTGCTCCATATTATTCTTCCAATGTGCAATATAGACCGTAAGTCAACAAGTGCAATTTGTATATTTATTACTATTCGGTTTGTTATTGTATTCAGTCTTTTTGTCTTTTTGTCATTTTAACTCTTATTCCTCACACTGAGTCGATTGCACCTTCAATTTCGTTGTTCCTTTGTAAAAGTGACAATGACAATAAAGATCTATCTATCTATCTATCTATCTATCTATCTATCTATCTATCTATCTATCTATCTATCTATCTATCTATCTATCTATCTATCTATCTATCTATCTATCTATCTATCTATCTATCTATCTATCTATCTATCTATCTATCTATCTAAATAAGTCAATAAATATCCCCATACTAGAAACAGTGCTCACATGCTGAATAAAAACAATCCATAAATAATTTAAAATTCAAATATTAAACCAGGAGGAAATCACAAGCCTAGTCAAAGTGACTCTGTTACTCTGTCTCCCCAGATCACCCAGGCGGACCTTCCCAGCCAGCAGAGATACGACAGTTGTGGACCCTTTCTCTCGACTTCTGTCTTGTTTACCTCTACAGACATCAGCACAGACTCACAGAGCCATACCTCCGTTATCCCACACGCTCCCCCACTGTGACACCATTGCTCAGCATTGACACCCCTCAGAAATTGCATAAATTGCTCCAATACAGGTACCACAACCACACTGCCTCCTCACTTCCTTGCTCCTTTGCTCTCCCAATCTTGCCTCCCTGGTTTCCCTTTTAAAGTGTCCCCTCCTTTTCCCAGCACAGGCTCTTTTTAAGGTAAATTTGTAGGCACGGGTGCCACAATCAAGAACTCCAGGGCACTAATGAGACAATCGGCTGCCCCTCACCTCCGCATGTAAATGCTTAGCCAATGCCTCACCTACATCCTGGAGCCGCTCTACCATGCTAGCGTTTGCCTATGCCATACCCCGAGCATAATGCACTGCTTTATAAAAACTTGTCCCGCCATTGGATCTTCTCCTTATTCCACGTTTCATGTTGTGATGAAGTGGCTTTGTATAATATCTCAGGCAATGCTCCAAGATGAGTTATGTCAGCTGGGATGAGGCTACCAGTCAACTGGCCTGCATTATTTTAACTATTATTTGAATTTGATCTATTTGCATTTAACATAAACACTAGCATACAGCACTTGGAAAGGGTAAGCTCTGGGTTTGAATTTCCCCATCAGGTTGCCATTCATTCATGCCTCTAGTCAACCAAAGCAATCCTAAACTACTGAAGTATAAAACATGTTGCAATAGAAAAGAAAAATCATTTGTGAATTCCATACCCTTGACTGTGAAACAGCTACAGGACATCAAAAAAAACCAGTCCCTTGACACCATTAGACACGTGCTGCGAGACTGTGCTCGACTTATTTGATCTGTCCCTGCGTGAAAACTTTCTCCCATAAGACCAGATACATTCAGCACTCTGTCTGACTCTATACTGGTGTAATATTACTCACATAAAAGGGACTCACAACGCATCCAATTATTTTGTCAAGAGATTTTATTATATACATCCGTCCCACTCAATGATGATGCAATCTGGAGCTTGTGGTGGCAGTCAGTGAGTTCTACTCCAAAGCACCTTTGTTCAGGCTTTCTTTTAATACTTATTGACTTCTTAATTGTGTGTGGTTCCTTACTAAAGGGAAAGGTGCTATATAAATAAAATGTAACATTTATTATTTATTATTATTTAAACAGTTAAGTGTTATGTAAAACACTGACGCAAGACAAATCAAATTTAGACTTTTCAGAAGATTTATCAATAGTTTTTCTCAGCAATCAGAAATTTCTTTTTCACCCGGATGAGAGCACCAACACAGTCTCTCCATAGTGTTCATAGAATGTCTCAGATGACACAGATGTTTTCAGAGATTATTCTACTGGGGATATGCTCTACGTAAGGGTCTATATTGTACAACTAATTCTACTTTTAAGTTCTTCCTCTCCCTAAACCTGTGCATAAAATCACTTATCATCATTGGATCGAATCCCATCTTGGAAATTGCACTTTTTCAAACCATATGTCACCAGTGACGTAATGTGTTTTAATTGGTATTCTAAGCAAATGTTACTGTCACCATTTGATTAGATTAGATTAGATCAGATTAGACCAGGTTACATTAGATAAATTTTATTAACCCCATAGGGAAATTCAGATGCATACAACAGCAGAAACATAAAAACAAAGATACAGATTCACAGGACAAATAATATAGCCAATCAATCAACCAATCAATCAATAATTAAAAAATAAAGAAATATATATTGTGCAGATATTTCAAAATAAACTTAATGAGTACATTTGGTGGAAGCATTAAATTACCTGAGAGCAATGGGTAGAAAAGACCCCCCCGAGGTGCTTCTTAACACACCATGTTGGAATGAGCCTGTGGCTAAAAGTGCTCCAACAGAGTGCCTCCTGCAGGGAAGGGAGGAGATTTTTCATGATGGCACCCATGATTCCACCATTCTCTTTTCCAAAGCAGCTTCCAGTGTGTTCAGCGTTCACCCTGTGATGGAGCATGCTTTCCTGATAAGTTTGGTCAGACATTGTGTTTCTTTCGAGCTCAAGCTGCTTCCCCAGGAGACTGCAACATAGAACAACACACTGGCTTCAATGGACTGCTGCACACATTAAAAGACCTGAGTCGCCTTAGGAAGTACAGTCCACTCTGGCCCTTCTTGTACTGCACCACTGTGTTGTCAGAGCAGTCTAGTTTGTTGTTTATGTGAACCCACAGGTATTTGTAGCTCTGCACCACTTCCACATCCTCCCACTGAATGTTGATGGGCCTCAGAGGCTCTTTGGCATATCAGAAGTCCACCACCAGCTCATTTGTCTTGCTGATATTGAGTTGTTGTCCCTGCACCTCTAGACAAGGTCATCCTCAACCGTCCTGTACTCATCTCCATTATTAATGCAGCCTATGAGTCATCTGAACATTTCTGCGCTGGTATTGTGCTGGAAGTCTGTTGTGTAAAGGGTAAATAGGAAGGGAGATGTGACAGTTCCCTGAGGTGCTCCAGTATTAAACACCACCATTTCTGACACACAGTTCGTCAGCCTCACAAACTGCTGTCTGTTGATCAGGTAGTCCATGATCCAGGAGAATATGAGAGCATCAAGATCAAAGCCTTGAGCTTTTTCCCCAGTCAATGAGGCAGAATGGTGTTAAAAGCACTAGAAAAATCAAAGCACATTACTCTGACTGTGGTGTTGACTTTGTCCAAGGGGATCAGAGCATCCTCCGCACTTACATGTGTCTCCTAGACAAACTGCGTTGGATCCAGATGTTCTAAAACCAGGGGTCATAGCTGTTTTAGGACCAGCCTCTCAAAGTTTTTCATGATGTATGAAGCAAGAGCAATTGGTTTGAAGTCCTTGGGATCACTGGAATTTGATTTGTAACATTAAATACTTTTGAAAGACACTGTACAAAATAAAGAGACTAATTCAGATTTTTATGTGTGTAATAGCTATACTAAATGTTGACAGTGACATTTAGAAAACTGTTGTGACCCTTGTACAGTAAAACCAAGTGTGTATGCATGTACATACATGTCTCTTTGCTCTTACCCTACAAGGATATGTATGTTGGTGTTTCTGTCGGCCTTTGCAAGAATGCGAGCATGTTAATTTTAAGTGCCCCTTTATTTAAGTAAAATTGTTGGTACATGTTTGCATTTAACAGTACAGTTTGTGTGTGTGAGCAAGTGAGTGGAATCTGGCATGGTATAAAGCATTTGTCAGAATGCTTTAAGTTCATATGTGAATATTAAATTATTTTACACAAATTACATTAAATTTAAGCCTTTACTGCCCATCCACAGCTGATTTTTGTCATGAAACCAATACTACCCATATAGACTCCAGTGCTTTAGTGCATTTAGAAAAGGATGCATAGGTGAAGTATGTTTAACATTATAATAACGGCAATATTTGCATTCTAATAAAAAAATAACATGAGACAGAAGGATTTTGAACATTTTCCTTCTGTAAGTGTAAATTTGTCTCCACATCTTTTAGGTTGAGACAGATTGTGAATGTGCCCTGTAATGGACATATATACATGTAAACTTTATTTACTGTATATAATTTGTGTCAGATGACTGAAACCCTTGTCCGGCTGGGACACCTCTGAACTGGAAGGACCAGTGGAAATAACGTTCACAGGACATTACCTCCCCCGGAGTGCTAGATGGCAATCTCCCTGGGCTGCGGCAGCATCACAGTTTCCCACAGGGCTTCATGGGAAATGGAGTTCTGTGACTCAGTCGTGTTGGGTGCCGTGGGTGCTGCCAGGGGGTTGCTGCAGGGACTGAGGAGCCCTACTTAGCGGGGCTCCAGCCTTACCCAGAAGAGCTCCCAGACCAAGCTTTCGGGACACTGGGCATCTCTTAAAAGCAGCCGCTTGCCAGAATCAGGAAGTGGAGGACGAAGCTTGCCAGAGGAGTAGTGGAGGTGGAGACTGATAGAGGAAGAGAACGAAGAGAAGTGCTGTGTGCTGTTATATTGTGCTGTATTGGTCCTTAACTGTGCTTTATATTGTGCCACCCAGTGGGAATGATTGGGAAGAGTTTCCTGCTGCCAAATAAAAAGCCTTTGCGTGTGCTGGACTTGTGCCTTGGGTCTGTTTGTATTGGGTTTGGGGAGCTGGTGCGCTCCCTGGTGGCCACACTGTCTATTCATTCATCCTTTGACTAAATGGTCATGTAATTAATGAGCATTGTATTGTAAAAAATACCACCTTACTAAGTGTTTGTCGTTACATCAATGAAACCACATTTAGATATTTGTTTAGCTCTGTGAGTTAGTTATGGGTCTTTTCATGTTTTTAATTTGTGTCATTATTTCAAATTCAAGTCTCATATCTATCTATCTATCTATCTATCTATCTATCTATCTATCTATCTATCTATCTATCTATCTATCTATCTATCTATCTATCTATCTATCTATCTATCTATCTATCTATCTATCTATCTATCTATCTATCTATCTATCTATCTATCTATTCACACATAGATATACGTATGCATGTATAAAGTCTTAAGGGTTTGTTGACATCACACATAACTCTCTGTTTTTTGCCTGTTATCTAGAGTGTTGCCACAGGGATCAGAGGTTAGAATCATAATTAAAGTGTTAAAATACTTTCAGGAATTTAAAACACTCTAATGGGAAATGTCACATTGAATACAAAGTTGCCAGCAGTCGTCACCATGTGTCTGCCTTGCTTGGCAAGTCCACTCCTGTAGCTGTATGTTTCTTCTTAAACTGTGATAATCCATTTGAGATGAATGGCCTTCGACCCTTAGGCTCATTTGAAGATTATGACACTGGACGATTTATAATTTTCGTATTTTACAAAATAAAAAGTTCAATGTTATTTTTAAAATTTTTAGAACCTTATGACATTGAAGAAGGGCTTCATTTGAACCTTATAAAACATAGGATCCTCTTAAGGATATTCTCTGAATATAGGAAATAATATTCTTCTATGAAACATTTGGACAGTTTTCAATCTTCCAAAGAGCACTTCAAGCACTAGCATTAGGAAGGCTCCATTTCCAACCTTTATTCAACTTTCTAAATCAAAAATACAAAGATAATTTATGAGCTGTCCAATGACTTTACTACAAAATCTTTGACTGTTATAAAGGATTTTATAAGCATTCTATGGACGTTAACAAGTATCTTCTTTTGAACTTCATGTGAGAAATGGGAACTTACTGAAATGCTTCCAGTTGTGCAAACCACCAAGTGGAGACTTTGAAAATGAAGGCATTGAGTAAAACTGAAACAAAGAGTGTATCTGCACTGTTTTCTGACAAAACTGAATTTCTAGATGTTTACATTTTTTGTATAATCTTGAGAAAATGTAGATGCTTTTCCTAATATTTGAACAATGCCAAAAAGTAAAAGCAAGCTTATGAACACTAATTGGGCAAATCAACAGTGTGTTCGAAATGAAACTGTGATCAGATATTACAGCAGCAATACAATAGTAATGGGAGAATAGAAAGAGCAGTAAGGAGTACATCAGGTAAGTTGATTGCGTTTTCTAGTAATTACAATGAAGTCATATATTTTAATACTAGTGGATGTGTTACATGCCAGTCTGAAATGTAGGTGAGAGTCTCATTGTACTTTGAACATGTGACACTTCACTACTACTACTACTACTGCTACTATTATGATTATTACTACAACCATCATGTGAGCTCTTAATTTCCAGCATTTGTGCACAAAAGGCTGACAAATGCAGATTCACAACCAACTAAAGCCCATTTCACAAATGAACATTAGAACATCAGAAAAATCTAGATGAGAACAGGCCATTCCACCCAACGAAGCTTGCCAGTCCTGTCCAATTAATTCTTCCAAAATAACCTCAAGTCAAGTTTTGAAAGTCCCTAAAGTCTTACTGCCATATCACACTACTTGGTAGCTTATTCCATGTGTTTGTGGTTCTCTGTGCAAAAAAAAAACTTTCTATTGTTTGTGCAAAATTTACCCTTAACAAGATGCCAACTGTGACCCTGTACTGTTGTTGAGCTCGTTTTATAGTATCAGTCTGTACTAATTCGATTCATAATTTTAAACTTCAATTATGTCTCCTCTAAATCTTCTTTTGCTTAAACTGAGAAGGCTCAGCTCTTGTAATCTTTCTTCATAATTCATCCCCGGTAGCCCTAGAATCAGCCTAGTCACTCTTCACTGGACATTTTCTAGTGCTGCTACGTCCTTTTTGTAGCATGGAGACCAACTTTATGTTAAGACTCTATTCAGAATGATTTACTTTAATTCAAAAATACTAAAAAGAATGAAAGACATTATGTTTTCTATCTGTTCACATCAGATGGCTACCCTAACACTTTTATCAAACAATACTTACATAGGAGACACCGAAGAACTCAGCAAACAATTGACTCCAACCTGATCTCATGTCCTACTTGGCACACCTCTTCCTATCACAGTGGTGTATTAGAAAGTACAGCGGTTATCCTTTTCAAATCAAGCATCAAAGTATCACATAAACCTGCAAACATTCTATGGACAACTCTTTTAATGCCAAAAGCAAGAAATCTGCATCAGAGACATAAAACACAGTATACAGTATGTCATGCAGTTCATACCCAACTGTATACATGGAACAAACATCTAAAACACTCACAACACACATACAGTACAAGAACATCACAATGCTGTTAGAAGGAAGGACCCACAATCTCTGATATATGCACATTGAGCTTCTAAGCCCCGATGCAATCCAAGGGGGTTGCCCTCTCATATTCCAGGGAAGGTACTGCCATGAACTTGTTCTCTCCCCTGGTCCTTCCATCACAGGGGCATCCCGGCTGGACAATCTTTTTTTTTCTTAAACTTCCATAGTTTTTATTTACCTTCTGGGACAGATGAAGTACATCTATGTATCTAATTACATTGGTAATTAAAAGCATAAAAAGTAAATACTGTAATACTCAAATTGAAATGTACCCAAATATTTTTAATCACACCAACCCAGTCCTTAAAATGAACACTGCAATTGACTGTACCTCCTTTTTCACTAAATGGCTATGCACACTATGCTTATATAGCCTAAAGAGCATGATATTTGTTAGTTACCATAAAGAATATGTATGAACATGGACACAAAGCAAAGAATTGATTGTAAATGGGAAGATTCTGGCTGGGAGCACATTGAGTATGAAACCAACATTAACAAGAGAAAGTGTGTAATCAATGACATGGCTGTCTGGTTTGTAGAACTCAACAAAGTGCATGAACCTGACAGATGTAAAAACACTCTTAAACTGCTTTCATAAAGAAGTCTATAAAAAGGTTATGGACCGTGACATAGTGAAAAAACACAAACATACCAAAAGCGTAAAATAACCGGTTATATTAGTCAACAAACTTTAACTTTTTTTTTTTCTACAGATAGCTGCCATATGCTCACCTCAGTCAGCTGAATATACAGTAAAAATTGTTTTCCTGGTACAGCTTTTTATTTAACATTGCATGCATGTTTTTACAATCCCTTTGCTATAAAGGAACGCTGTGCATTTCTAAATCTTCATCAAACAGGTAATTTTTAAGCTAAAAAAAAACTAAACTGAAACGATTCTCTAAAAATAAAAACTAATTGAGGCATGGTACCAAAAATACCAGCTAAAGTATAAATGGTCAAAATTTCATAAAACTAATCTGAATATTGAAAATAAAATGACAGATAAAAATAATGTATAAATAAACTAATTTAAAAAACTGGACTAAAATAACCTTGGTCCACTGTAGAATTTTAACCCAAATTACAAGGGCAATCCCAAAAGTAAGGTCTCCTATTTTTTTAGAAATACAAACAACCGTTTATTTTCTATAATGTTTACATCATTTTAAAGGTTAAAGACTTATTTATTTTTCTACATAATCGCCATTTCCGTCGATGCATTTTTGTAGACGCTGTGGTAGTTTTAGAATGCCCATGTCATATCAGCTCACCACCATGTCCTTCAGGAAGCGTTGAACCTCATCTTTCACCTCTTCGTCGGAGCAGAATCGCCTTCCGGACAAATGTTCTTTCAACTTAGGGAACAGGTGGTAGTCACTGGGTGCCAAGTCCGGACTATAAGGTGGGTGGGTGATGAAGTTCCAACCGCTGATCTTTACGCATGTTTTCCTCAACCTTCGCGACTGTCTTGTTGGAAATTGACGGTTTCCTGCACGAACTTCGCACTTGGCGGTAGCGTTCAACGGGAGCTCCATTTTCAAGGGCTGCCAAGCCAAGATTGAGCATCCCAGCGAAGCCGCACATGCTTGTTTGGGAGTGGAGGAAGCACCAATCACAACAGTGTGGCCAACAGCCATACGAACAGTTTCTCTATGTTCCCACCGCTTTGGAGATCTTACTTTTGGGATTGCCCTCGTACATCATGCTTTACATATATGATGAGGAAATTATTTTGTAAATAATTTGCCATATGTACTCACATATAAGTCGGGTCTTGAAACCCGAAATATCGATCATAAAATCAGACCCCAACTTATATGCTCATTCAAAAATGTGACACTTAATTTTTTTTTTTTTTACATCTTGCTTCCTTCAATCTCGCATCAGAATTCTATTGGATGTGTCTGAGCAATGCTGAACTATAACCTAAATTGACAACACACTTGATTGGTCTTTTTTATGAATTTACAATAATGTAGTGTGTGTAACAAGTAACAAGGACTTGCTGGAAAATGTAGCGATGTAGAAAGTATGCTATCTTACCAATAAATGCATTGAGATAGAAGTGAAAGTAGCCCTGTATTAAAATTTACTCAAAGTAAAAATAGCTGAAAAATGTACTTGAGTAAAGCAAGGAAGAAATTATACTTCGTTATTATACACCTAAGCTTATTTTCCACACAAAGATGAACGAACATGCACATTGTTGTGTTTCCTTCACAGGAAAACACACTACACAGGAACTGGTTCCTTGTCGCTACCTGTCAACCACCCTTTACTTATTCAAGAAATGGTGGGGAGGAAAATATGGAGTATCATTTCTGTCTCTGAGGACAGAGATCTTTAGGATTGCGATCACCAATCACAACTGGCAAAGCAGACATCAAACTACCAGAACAATCACAACAAACATCTCACAGCTTAAAAAAATGTTTACACCTGAAAGAAATGTGTCTCACAATGTGTTTTTTTTAATTAGAGAACTGTATTTAAACACTTATTGACAGACAGGGGCATGTGGAGTTAGTGCAGGAGAACACTTCCAGAATGGGTTTCAACATATTTCTTCCTGTTTCAATGGCAAGCATTTGGCCGGTCACAAAAGTTTTTGCAAAGCAGAATTCTACGTTTCACTGCAAATTCCGTTTTGCATGACTCACTTGCTCATTACTATTTATGG
This sequence comes from Erpetoichthys calabaricus, assembly GCF_900747795.2. Classification (NCBI taxonomy): domain Eukaryota; kingdom Metazoa; phylum Chordata; class Cladistia; order Polypteriformes; family Polypteridae; genus Erpetoichthys; species Erpetoichthys calabaricus. The sequence goes on from NC_041395.2 coordinate 103,836,092, forward strand.
AGGCATACAGTACTGTGAATCTGAGATTAAACTTGAAAACGTTTTCCAATGGTTCTATGAATACCTACTGTAGATTATTTGAATTCCCTAGTGTGGAGATCATTATCAGAGTATGACATTCTCAAAATGCAACTTGCGTTAAGGAATCCCTGTTTGTCTTTTTCATGTCTTGATCGGTTTTTGAACTGTTCTTTCTGGGACAAAATGCCTTATTTTCTTGCCAGGTATCCTACCTTCTTTCTGTGGTGTTTGATTCAAAACAATCATAACATTTCCCGGAGTTGGCTTGCAAATATAGTACATAATAATTGCAATTGTCCTGGCTCATTGCTCTACTAAAGAAATATTTTTAGGTTCTCATGAGAGAATAACTGATGATTTTGCCAGTTAAGATGACTGCTGTGAAAGCTTTACATTTACAGCTCACTCCATTACATAAAGAAGTGCATAGGCCAGAGGTCAAAAGCTCAGTTTCTGGAAAACAATAGTGGATGCAGATGTTCTTAAAAGGAAGCCCCTTGTTGTTGTTAATAGAAAATTTAATGTTTCTGCTCTCTTTCTCACACATCAGAAAGTTTCCCTGGATATATTTTACCTTTTGGAGAAAAAACAGAGCATGTTTTGTAAACTGGAATGAATTAGTACAGTACCTCTGAACCCCCAAACAGCTGTTTTATTTTATTAAGCATATACAGGTGCAAGTTTGGCCAAATTAGCCACTATTATTCTGATAAATCAGATATATGTGGCAAGATTAAAAAATAAGGGTTAGGGTTAGGGTCAAGAAACTGAAAGCAAAATCCCAAAAAAGCACACAAAAACGTTTGATTATCAACAGTCATGGACAACCAGTAAGTGCATAATGCTGGTCTTCAGAGTGTCATGATAGTGACATCACACCTTCCTTACTTCTGGTCATCCACACATGGAAAAACTGTAGCAACTGTAAATCATTAGAACAGCAAGTGACATCCCTTCAGATTCAGAGTAATTCCAAAGAGGCCAAAAGTGTAGAAAAACTGCCCCATTATTAATAAAACACCAAAGAGTGAAATACATAAACAGAATCAAAAGTTAAAAGCAAACAGAACTGAAAACAGCAACTCTATACCTACTCTGGACCTGTCTTTAGAAATCCTGTTCTGTATCTGCTTGGTGGAGTGGCCTGTTCTCCTCACTCTGTCTCTGTCTCTCTCTTATCCTCTCTTGACCCTGACTCTGATCTTTTTTTCCCATCAGTTGAACCTTCTCCCCATACTCTTCACTTGATTCCAGACATAAAATGTCTCTAACATTGAGAAGGACTTTACAACCCTCTTCGCAAACAGCCAAGCCCATACAAGGACAGCAGTCTGTAAGTCCTTCTAACAGCCTTTAGCTAATACCCCTGCCCTCATTAGCCCTTAAAGGGCTGAGCCTGTCAGGAAGTCTCCCATCTGCTTATAACACAGTTCCTCTGCTTCAAGTCAGGGCTGTATGTGTGGCCTCTTGGCTTTAAGGCAGGTGAGTAGTGCCTTCCTGACAGTCCTGCCTGAGTTCACCCTTGATTTAGCAGTATGGCCTGGAATTCTCCAGTTAGCGACTTTGTTCTGTTACCTTCTGGCTTGGTAATCTTCTGACTCCCTGGGCACAGTTCAGCTCAGGAGGCAATGAACGCTTTGTTGCTTGCTATGGACACAAACATACTATACTGTTCCTGACGGCGCCTTTGTCCGCACATCAGAATACATTTTTCCTGTTACAGAAATGGCTTACAACACATATCCTGGATGTCTCCATCTACTGCTGTAGTTCTCTCACTCCATGGAAGTTTCCTGCTTTGCTTAATCCTGCTCTGGCTTGTCATATGGACACACATAATTACACTGCACAACAATTTTTTTTTAAAAGTCTTGCTGCCTGAAAAGCTTTTGCTGATTGTGACAGGTACCTACAGAGTATGCACAAAATTTTGTTTTGGTTTTACTGCATCATGTAGGAACTCTGAGAAATAGACATTTATATGTTTACTGACAATAACGTATTTAGTCATGTTTATGTTTCGCATAAGCTATTAAATTCAACAGAATTAAAAGTGTTTTGCTCCTGATTTTCTTTTGTATTCAATGTCTGATGCATCATGTTGCAGTTTTCAACAGTAGTCACCAAGCATTGACGGATTCTAGTCGCCCTGGTATCATTTATCCATAGTAGCAATGTCCTGGTGAAACCTTTCACCGTGTTCGTCACTGACAGCACCGAGATTTGCGGGGAAGAAGTCCAAGTGTGAGTGGAGGAAATGAATCTTGAGTGACATGTTGCACTTCATTGTCTTGTATGCTTTGAGAAGTTTGTCTACCAGCTGAATGTATTTTGGGGCTCTGTAATTGCCCAGAAAATTGTCAGTTTTTTCCGGCCCAACTAACAGATCTTCAAACCGTTCGTCACTCATAACATGTCTGATCTGTGGGCCAACAAAAACGCCCTCTTTGATCTTGGCGTCAGTTATTCTTGGAAGCATCTGTTTTAAATAACGAAAACCTTCGCCATCCTTGTCCAGTGCTTTTATGAAATTCTTCCCAGCTTTATGTAAAGAGGAGGCAAAAATATCTTTGCCGAGTCGACAAGCGATTCATGTGCCACATTTTTCTGTCCTGGAACTAACTTTTTACGGAGTGGCCAGTTCTGTCAAGAATAGTGCGACTCTTTGGCACGGCTATCCCATTCACAGATGAAACAACAGTACTTTGTATAGCCGAGCTGCAGTCCTAGTAACAGAACAATGACTTTAAGGTCTCCACAGATATTCCAGTTGTACCTGCTATACTGGATGTGCTTCAGCAACAGTTCCATGTTCTCATACATTTCTTTCATGTGTGCTGCATAGCCAACAGGTACTGAAGGATAAAAGTTGCCATTGTGTAGCAGAACAGCTTTCAGGCTTAACATTGACGAATCAATGAAGAGACACCACTCTTCCAGGTTGTGATCACAACCCAAGGCCGAGAACAATCCTTCAATGTCACAACAGAAATGGAGACTGTCGACTTGTGCAAAAAATTTGGTTATATCATGATGTTGGCCTCGAAACACAGAAATTTTCATACCTGGTGACAGCAAACACTATTCCTGCAGTCTCTAACCCAGCAGTTCGGCTTTTACTTTTGACAGACACAAATCTCTGACCAAATCGTTCAATTCAGACTGTGTTATCAGATGCGGATCACCTGATGAGCATGGTTCAAAATCCAGGTCAATGTCACTGTTAGTACCCTGCATTGCAGTTTCTTCATCTGGTTCATCTAAGGTCCAATCATCTGGTGGTTTCAGAATTGGAAGACTGTCGCCATGTGGCATGGGTCTCATTGCTGAAGGCAGATTAGAATATTCAATTGACTTCTTGTTTTTTGCAGAGAAACCAGACACATTAGTCAAATAGAAGTAACAATCCGTCACATGGTCTTTCTGTTCTTGTCATATCATCAGAACAGCAAACGGCATCGTCTTTCGAGTGCCTCTGAGCCAGGCTCTCAGACTGACAGCACATGTTGCACAGCAAATGTCAGGCGCCCATTCCTTGTCTTGATTCCGGTCCTGTTCAACCTATATACATCGGACTTCCAATACAACTCGGAGTCCTGCCACGTGCAAAAGTTCGCTGACGACACTGCTATCGTGGGCTGTATCAGGAGTGGGCAAGAGAAGGAGTATAGGAACCTAATCAAGAACTTTGTTAAATGGTGCGACTCAAACCACCTACACCTGAACACCAGCAAAACAAAGGAGCTGGTGGTGGATTTTAGGAGGCCCAGGCCCCTCATGGACCCCGTGATCATCAGAGGTGACTGTGTGCAGAGGGTGCAGACCTATAAATACCTGGCAGTGCAGCTGGATGATAAATTGGACTGGACTGCCAATACTGATGCTCTGTTCAAGAGAGGACAGAGCTGACTATACTTCCTTAGAAGGCTGGCGTCCTTCAACATCTGCAATAAGATGCTGCAGATGTTCTACCAGACGGTTGTGGCGAGCGCCCTCTTCTATGCGGTGGTGTGCTGGGGAGGCATCATAATGAAGAAGGACGCCTCACGCCTGGACAAACTGGTGAGGAAGGCAGGCTCTATTGTAGGCACGGAGCTGGACAGTTTGACATCCGTGGCAGAGCGACGGGCACTCAGCAGGCTCCTATCAATTATGGAGAATCCACTGCATCCACTAAACAGTATCATCTCCAGACAGAGGAGCAGCTTCAGCGACAGACTGCTGTCACTTTCCTGCTCCACTGACAGACTGAGGAGATCGTTCCTCCCCCACACTATGCGACTCTTCAATTCCACACAGGGGGGGGGGTAAACGTTAACATTATTCAAAGTTATTGACTGTCTGTATACCTGCATTGTTATCACTCTTTAATTTAATGTTTTCTTTATCAGTATGCTGCTACTGGAGTATGTGAATTTCCCTTTGGGATTAATAAAGTATCTATCTATCTATCTATCTATCTATCTATCTATCTATCTATCTATCTATCTATCTATCTATCTATCTATCTATCTATCTATCTATCTATCTATCTATCTATCTATCTATCTATCTATTGATCACTAATTTTGCAGCCGAAATACAGATGATAAGCTTTCTTCACAACAGCAGTCATCCAACGTCTCTGAGGTGCAAGTGTATATTCGCCACAGATATAGTAGAATGTATCGCGGCTGTTACAACATTGACGAGACATATCACAGACACCAAAACATCTATAGCATCAAGCTTACTTACTGTTATATTGCTACAGGTACTATACTTTACTATACTGATACTATGCATACACACTGACTATCTATATTAACCAAATGATCAAGATCGGTGTATGCAAGCCACCTTTATAGCATGCTGAGACAGCGTCAAGCTCGTTCAGACCTGCCAAGGCATGCCCAGGATGTCATCTTCCACAGAACAGCTTCCAACCTGGCCTGATTCCATGCCTGGACATGCCCAGGCTGCACAAACCGTTGTTGATAAGTCACTTACGGGAGCGAAAATGTTTGGATACAAATATAAGAAAAAATCATGACAAAACTGAAGATTTCTCTGAAACGGTACGTGATGGGTAAATTATGATGTGATATTTGTGATCAGCACCCAAAAATCTATACAAAACCCAACAGTGTTCAAATGTTATTATTTACAGAAAACTATGAAATTAACAGATTTTTTTTATTCATTTGGCACTAATATTTCAGATACATCTGAATTTTTACTGAAGATAAATGTATTAGAGTTTCACATAGCCACCCTGAAGTTTGCCATGGCCCAATGTGCCCTGCAACGTAATATGTCTCAAACTGTAAGCTTTTTCAGGTCATATTGCTGGAGACCAGCTTCAGGCATTGGTGCTTCTTTTCTGACATACCTCATTTGGTGCCTGAAGAACAATTCCAGAAATAAAGGATTTATTGTTGAGCCATCAAAACAATAACATTCAATCGGCTGGCATCTCTCTAGCCCAAAGTTGAGCCTAGAAGGCATGATTGCCTGCAAATTCTAGAATAATTTGGGCAGGTTTCCAAATTGAATGCAGCAGGTATGATTTATAAAAATACACTGTCCAAGATTTCATTGCTTTTCTGAAGTTTCAGGACAGCGCAAAACAAAACACAAAACTCCCTACTTTGACTAAAGTGCAGAGAAATTACATTAAACAGACATGAATTCTATTATGCAAGTATCTGGGGTAAATCATCTTAAGCTTTCGAAATTCTGTCATATATACAATAGAAAATGATATTTGAGATAACCAAGAACATTAAACCTGGGGTCATATCATGAAATACAGACTTCAAGGAAATAGTTTACTTTTCACTGATGCCACTTTTCTTGTAGAAGTCACTCCTCCTTCAGCTATATATGGCCAAATAAAATAATGATAGCACTACTGATTGTGCCTTAGTGTCTGTCCTGCTCAGCAACAGTAACAACTATAGGGAGGATGCGGATCTGACACCTACTGTAAACCTGATGTTGGAATCCCCTTGGGAAAAATGCTCATTGTGGAGTCGTGGACTGAACATTGAAGACTCAGAGTCAGACTGTGATCTGCAATGACTGAGCAACAGTTGTAAATGTCATCTGCTTAAGATCTCCTTGGTTGCAGCTCTCAGTGGTCTTGGCTACAACCACAATATTGTAGTTTGAAAAGGGCCTTTAGCTTCTAACATGCTAATGAAAATGACAGATGAATACGCCGATGCCTGTACATTTTTACCATTAGCTGGTGGAATTTCCTTGTGCATTGACAACATGACTGTACAAGTCTGAAAAGCCATACAAAGAGTTAGAACACATGTTCAAAAAGTCATAGAACATTTTAGTTTCTTTACATTGTCTATATAGAGATAGGGATGAGTCCACTATGACCCCTAGGCTCTTCTCAAATAAGTGGTACTTTCAAGATTCATAACTCCCATTGTACAATTAAATCTAACTTTTTTATGTCATATGCATACTACTTTACATTTACTTACATTTAATTTCATCTGCAACAAATTTGCACAAGCCTGTTTTCTGTCCAGGTCCCCCTGTAATGCTTATTGTCATTCTAGATTATCTGCCATTCCCCCTTCTTTGGCATCATCTGAAAACTTAAAGGAAATGTTGGGTATTTTACCCTGCTTACTACCACGCTTATTTTAACTTCACCTGTTTGTTGTCTGGTACAAATCTTGTAATCGATATTTAACCCACTTCCTATTGTCCAAATGACTTGAAATTTTGCACACTTACTCACTTCCGATGACAATACATGAATCAATAATCAGTTTCACTAATTGATCAATTAATCCATGTTAATTAAGAAATTAAATTTTCAAATGAAGAATAGTTCAAGATTTCACCAATAGATGGTGATAGTATTGGATAGAAATATTAAAGGAAGTGTTAAAATATTGATTACAAAATTAAACTAAAATAAACACAAGACTAAAAAGTTGAATATATATATATATATATCATATATATAAATATATAATATATATATATATATATAAATACTTTAAAAAAAAACATGCTTATATTAAGTTAAAAAGTGTACTAAAAAGTAAAAAATAAGTCTCTCATACATCACTCGTAAAATCAATTAACATTCAAAAAACACTGTTAACACCTGTTATTTTACGAGTGATGTATGAGAGACTTATTTTTTACTTTTTAGTACACTTTTTTAACTTAATATAAGCATGTATTTTATATATATAATATATATATATATATATATATATATATATATATATATATATATATTATTTCAAATTGAAACCATGAATTTTTCGCAAACATGTCATATATGAATGTCAGTCAGTCATTTTCCACCCCGAATGTACATGTGAAATTGTATTCTAAAGTTAACTGCTTTTAAACTTTTAAAAAATATCTTGCCCATCCCAGCATTTTATAATGGAAGCTAAGGAGCACCACTGGAAAATAAAATCTTATAAACTTACTGAAAACTGTTGTATTTGGAGTTACAGAATCAATGTTTCTTTCTGTGTTCTTTTTCCCAAACAGTGTAATTCCATGCTAGTTTCCTAATTCCTAGGCTGATTTCATCTGCACAAATGCATTGTATTAGCAACAAAATAACACATTTTATTGTGACTAACTGTATGCAGATTGAATTACCTGTGCTTTTCAGTCAACTACCACTGAACAATGTGAAAAACTTTCACACCGGGAGAGCACTAAGTTGTGATTCCCTCACTCTAGCGTCATGCCTGTGAACTATCAGGCAGTGAGATGAATATTAAATGACTGATAATCTTAATCTGCGTCAGCAATCAGAAGGTTGCCAGTTTGAATCCCATAAATGCCAGAAGTGACACCGTCAGGCACTTGAGCAAGGCCCTTAACCTGCAATTGCTTCGTCCTTGGTGTGATGTTAAACTGCATCCAGCCCTGCAAGCAGGTCCTCCAACTTTCAGGGAAAACTGGCAGGACTGACACTTCAGCCACTGTAAAAACCTCTCACCATTCCAGTGTGGTGCAGAGGTGTCACCCGTTGCACTCAGGTCCCAATCCAGGTGGTTTGTCATGAGGTGGGTGCGGAAACTCGCTATCAGCGCATGTTCACAACCAACCTTGAGAATTAACTAACAAATCTGTGCAGTAGTTCAGTGCTCTCACCTATGAATGAAGCAGCTGAGATGGCATCTTCAAACACAACGTCAACAGTACTCACTCTTTATTTGAACCTTAAAATTTCAGAAGTCAGAAGTTGCTTGGAGAGAGCTATTTTCTTTTATGGTTCTGCTGTGGATTTGCATATTTTACGGGTCTGAAGTATGATAAGGAGTATAAAAAATGTGTTTTTGTATTTGTGAAGAAACACTGAAAAGGATGGTTTTATAATAAGAAAGACTTTTTCTTGTTGCACTGAAGTTAAGAAGCAGAGCAGGTTGTTCTAAGAGATTGTTTTACTTTGTGAAGTCAGATTGGTTCTGTTTATTTTTTTAAACTTTACAGCAGCTGTTTCTTTAGTCAATATGTTTTTAATAAGTACCCCTGTTAAACATTGCTGCCTGTCTTCTCATTCTGGATGATTTGCAATGTGAGCCTTCTTCCCCATTTACCGTAGTCCAGCAGGATCACAGATATTTTCCAGAATGACTAATAAAGTATTGCAGGTTCTTCATGGGATGAGAAAACAGTAATCTTCTTACAAGCAGTGATTCCCAAAGGCTGCAAACCCTAGTTGGTATTCACAGTCAAAGTTATTCCGCAAACTTTGATTCTTCTAAATTTTCACAAGACTAGGATAACAAGCATCCTTCATTGTTGTCCTAACTAGTCGCTCATAAATGACTGTGACATGACCCAACCAGCCTAGTGACAGGCAAAGCAAACAACCATTGCCGCTTGCTAAATAGTATTGTGAACTAGAACACGGATCCTCTAAATGACCATGACTGGCTGACATCATCTTCATAGAATGGAACACAAATAATGCAAAACCTGAGTATTAATAAAATGCAATAATAAGATTTATGAACATGATGAGTTAGAGACTTAATTTCCCAGCACACACCCAATCAAGAGCAAGCAGCAAAATAAACCTAAAGATGAATATCAGGCAACAAGTAAGCAAATGTGAATCAGGCAGATATAAACAATTGATTCTAAATAGCTATCTATAGTAAAGTTCCAATTAATAGTTCATGTGCCCTCCACCCACATTTCATTTAGATTTTTTTTTGCCATGTGAAATCAATTTCTGGAGAGGAGGGTCCGTCGGATAGTCGAACCTCAGATTCAGGAGGAACAGTGTGGTTTTCGTCCTGGTCGCGGAACAGTGGACCAGCTCTACACCCTTAGCAGAGTCCTGGAGGTGCATGGGAGTTCGCCCAACCAGTCTTAATGTGTTTTGTGGACTTGGTAAAGGCGTTCGACTGTGTCCCTCGGGGAATCCTGTGGGGGGTGCTCTGGGAGTATGGGGTACCTGACCCCCTGATAAGGGCTGTTCGGTCCCTGTACAACCGGTATCAGAGCTTGGTCCGCATTGCCGGCAGAAAGTCAAACCCGTTTCCAGTGAGAATTGGACTCCACCAGGGCTGCCATTTGTCACCGATTCTGTTCATAACTTTTATGGACAGAATTTCTAGGCGCAACCAGGGTATTGAGGGGGTCCAGTTTGGTGGACTCAGGATTGGGTCACTGCTTTTTGCAGATGATGTTTGTCCTGTTTGCTTCATCAGGCCGTGATCTTCAGCTCTCTCTGGATCAGTTTGCAGCTGAGTGTGAAGCAGCTGGGATGGGAATCAGCACCTCCAATCCGAGACCATGGTCCTCATCTGGAAAAGGGTGGAGTGCCCTCTCAGGGTTGGGAGCGAGATCCTGCCTCAAGTGGAGGAGTTCAAGTATCTTGGGGTCTTGTTCACGAGTGAGGGAAGAATGGAGCGTGAGACGGACAGGCGGATCGGTGCGGCGTCCGCAGTGATGCGGGCTCTGCCTCGGTCTGTCGTGGTGAAAAAGGAGCTGAGCCGTAAGGCAAAGCTCTCTACTTACCAGTCGATCTATGTTCCTACCTCACCTATGGTCATGAGCTATGGGTAGTGACCGAAAGAACGAGATCGCGATTACAAGCGGCTGAAATGAGTTTCTCCGCAGGGTGTCTGGGCTTTCCTTAAAGATAGGGTGAGAAGCTCAGTCATCTGGAGGGGCTCAGAGTAGAGCCGCTGCTCCTCCGCATCGAGAGGAATCAGATGAGGTGGCTTGGGCATCTGATCAGGATGCCTCCTGGACGCCTCCCTGGTGAGGTGTTCCGGGCACGTCCAACCGGAAGGAGGCCCCGGGGAAGACACCCAGGACACGCTGGAGGGACTATGTATCCCGGCTGGCCTGGGAACACCTCGGGATTCTCCCGGAGGAGCTAGAAGAAGTGGCCGGGGAGAGGGAAGTCTGGGTATCTCTGCTCAAGCTGCTGCCCCCGCGACCCGACCTCGGATAAGCGGAAGAGGATGGATGGATGGAAATCAATTTCATCCAAAACTTTGCTCTGTGTGAAGTTTAATAGCATTATTGATTTAAATCTATAATAATAATAATAATAATCTATGATGATAAATGTATGAGTTATTACATCTTTTCACTTATGGCAATCAACTTTTGTTACTTGTCCTATTACACTTGTGAACAAACAGGCCCTAGCCTAATGTTACTTGATTGTTTACCTCTTTTGTATGTTGCTTTGAATAAAAGCGCCTGCTAAGCAAATAAATGTAAAAGTAAATGTAAGTTAAAAGACTATGCTTGAACCCATAGACTGACAGAATTTTTTGCCAATTTTCTTGCATCAAGATTATTTCATTTTCAGCAAGTTATAGTTAAATCCAAGTAGAATAAAAAAAGAGACAAAACACAATGAAAGTGGTGTTTTAAATTTCTGGCCACTAATTAAGTTTCTGTTATAATAAATCTTTCCAAATCACAAAAGCAGTTTTAGCAGGCAGAACCCCAAACAGTTTTTACCCTCCAGTGCTAATTGTCATGGACAGTTAAAGAACCATAATTGTCTAACTGCTCTACCTATTAACACATAGAATATTGAATGTCACTCTTCTGCAATACATATTACATATATTGTTTTCTTTAGGATTCTGTAGACCTGGATTAGGTTCAGTTTATTTAGACTTTCCTTCAGATCAGGGGCCTCATATGTAACATCATGCATAGAATTCATGGCGTATGGACAAAAGTGGAAATGTGCATATGCACAAAAAAATTTAGATGCACAAAACCGTGCACATCAGATCCATTAATCCCAGTCAGCATGAAGTGTAAAGCATGTGCACGTGCCTGCCATCCCACCCTAACTCCTCCCAGAATTATATCCTTTTAAATATGCATATCAATATAAACAGCCCCTTAAGTTGAGCATTTTGTGAAAAGACAATGGCAAAAGCATGGGGAAAGAAGATTTTCAGTGAGTGAGAAATGGAGACAAGGAAAAACATACTATTTGTTGGCCTAAGCAGTGGTATAAACAACAAAGGAAGTTGATTGAGTGATACAGAGCGGAGGAGACACTCAAAAGTTCAAATTCAGGAAGTTTTGCACAGTGCCCAAAATAAAAAAGAAGTGGTCAAATATCAAAGTCACCATGAAAAGGCGAGTCATAGCCTGTCGTCTGAGAGTTATATGGAACTGTATTAGGGTACAGAGAAAAAAAAGGAACACAGTGAAGGAAAAAAAAGGTCAAAATGTCGACTTTAATCTTGAAATTTCCAATTTAATCTCGTAGTTTATTTAGTCATTAAAGTAAAATGTCATAAACTTCATCTTAAAATCGATGTTTAATTCAGTAGTTTCTCAAATACTATCGTAACTAAAGTAACATGTCAAATTCTTTATATTCTATGTGTTCTATGTATGTGAATCACTACATGGTTCTTAAATAGGCTTTCCATTTCATAGACAGGAGCACGCGGGCACTGATCTCCTCACAGAATACATTACATTCATGATATTACAGTTCTCTGAACATTTTAGAATACTAAGATGTATACTTGACATCATTTTCATGATGAAATGCATTAAAGCATGTAGGGTTAGCGATAAGCTGGTGCCCCCTCCAGGTATTGTTCTTGCCTCCCCCATCCACAGATTGTTCCTGCCTCCCACAAGATGTTTGCTGGGATGTGCATGACCCTGTATGAAATAATCTATTGAAGGAGTCTGTGTCTGTCAAACATACTAACCACCAATTCCTTTTGTTTCCTTTTCCACGTAACCAATTGCCGCACAATACGCTCTGTAATAAATGTCGAACCAGCTGTAAGCTTTGAATGCAGATTCTTCAAAATTTTTAAGGAACATTAAAAAATCTTTGTACCCTAGGTTCTTGTCTATAAGCCGGACTCATGTATAAGCCGGAGAGCAAAAATCATACGAATTTTTAAAATAAAATCGTATCATAGATAAGCCGGACTCATGGATAAGCCGAACGTACTATAACCTATAACTAATAGAAGGGAGGGAGGTCAGTGGTCTCACTCGCTCCCATTTAATTTCTTTAAGGGGGAGAGAGTGTGAGATATTGGCGTCTCTCTCACTCCCCGCATGGCGCGGTTGGAGCGGCCGGAGCGCGTTCTTTCAGCTCTGGGCGTCGCCGAGTCAACACGCGCGCGTAGCGGTCATTTAAATTGTGATGTGTAAGCATATTTAAATATATATCGCGGATTTCTGCGGACAATGGGTCTTTTAATTTCTGGTACATGCTTCCTCAGTTGGTTTGCCCCAGTTGATTTCATACAAGGACGCTATTGGCAGATGGCTGAGAAGCTACCCAGCTTACTTTTCTCTGTCTCTCTTGCACTGACTTTCTCTGATCCTGACGTATGGGGATTGAGCAGGGGGGCTGTTTGCACACCTAGACGATACGAACGCTCGTCTAAAATGCTGAAAGATTATCTTCACGTTGCTATCTTTTGTAAAGCTGATTCCTGAAAAGACATGCTGCACAGTGCTTCGCATACTTAAAAGCTCGAAGGGCACGTATTGATTTTTTTATGTCTCTGTCTCTTCCTGCTCCTGACGGAGGGGTGTGAGCTGCCGCCTTCAACAGCTTTTGTGCCGCGGTGCTTCGCATACTTAACAGCCAAACAGCACCACTGATTTATTTGCTAGAGATTGTTTTCTCTATCTATGTGACATTCTGTGCTCCTGACACACAAACCTTTGAAGAGGAAGATATGTTTGCACTCTTTTAATTGTGAGACAGAACTGTCATCTCTGTCTTGTCATGGAGCACGTTTTAAACTATTGAAAAAGAGACAAATGTTTGTTTGCAGTGTTTGAATAACGTTCCTGTCTCTCTACAACCTCCTGTGTTTCTGCGCAAATCTGTGACCCAAGCATGACAATATAAAAATAACGATATAAACATATGGTTTCTACTTCGCGGATTTTCTTATTTCGCGGGTGGCTCTGGAACGCAACCCCCGCGATGGAGGAGGGATTACTGTATAAGCCGGATTTATGTATAAGCCGATATTCTATTTTTTCATTTCACAACTTTTTTCCTTAGATAAGCCGCGGCTTATAGACAAGAACTTAGGGTAATACACGTTTAATTATTCCATTCATCTATCCATCCAGGGTCGCGCCAGTCCCAGCAAACATACAGCGCGAGGCAGGAACAATCCCTACATGGGGTGCCAACTCATTGCTACCGCTGCTCTACCATGCCCCCACATGTTTAATTATTAACATTATACATTATTTAAATGAACAATTTATCTGTATAATGTAATATACATACTTTAATGGATTTCATGATAAAAATGATATCAGGTACATAAACTAATATTCTAACAGCACACAATTCCAAGAGGTTAGTGCTTGAAAATCTAAATCTAGAAGCCAGTCATCATCGTAAATACACACTCTCTTCTGTTGAACTGAATTGAATTCCTGTACTGTCATTGTATGGTACAAAGAGATTCAGTATGCAAATCCTCCATAAACTTACTTCCTATAAAATGATTAAATAATAATAACAATAATAATAATAATATACTTAAAACAATAAAAATATGCAATATGAAAGCATAAGTACAATTTATATGCACATATAGTACAAATGTTTCATAAAGTGGCTCAGGCTGTGCAATATTACAGTTGTAGTGCAAGTTTACAGTGAGGTAATTGTAATTATACGTATAAACAGTTCTGCCTGGAGCACTTGATGGATTGATTGAGTGTGTTTAAAGCTCCTGGAATGAAACTGTTTCTGAGGCTCAAGATCCATGCAGGAAAGGCTCCGAAGTGCTTGCCAGATGGGTGAAGTTCAAATAGACTGTGAGTATGACTGAGTGGAATCCATGCAGATACTCTTGGCTTTCCTGAGACAGGGTGTGCTATAAATGTTCTCCAGAGATGGAAGCTGAACCCCGACAATTCTCTGTGCTCTCAACACAAGCTGCCGTAGAGCTTTCCGATCAGCTGCTGTGAAGCTATGATACCACACACACATACAATGGGTTAAAATACTCTGAGTGGTGCACTGAGAGTAACAACACTAAAGCAGCTATGGCATTTGGAATAGTTTGGCCATTCTGTTCACCATTATATTGTTACAGGATGATTACAATCAGGTGCCTTAAATTAATAAATGCTATACAGTTAATTTCAGTGTATTTGATAAAGCCACGTCAGGGATGTGAATCTAAAAAATAAAGGGAAACTACCCAGGAACAGTAGAATTGCTTTGACATTGGGTTCCGCCAGTTTGCAAAACTGAGCAGAAAAATGCGGGGGGAAGCTGCGGTGAGAATGTGCGTGGCTTTACGCCAAGTTTAGTTTTTAAACATCGTGATTTGAGTGTTGAAATGCAACATTTTTTTGTGAACACACCATTTATACATGAAGCCCGTGGTCATCCTATTTTGTCCACAGGTCTTATGAATGAGACACCTCATGAAAGTATGCATGTATGAAACAAGGCAAAGATAAAACAAAAATAGTTGTTGTTCATTGCTTTTTATTTTATATTGATTAAAGTAGAAGTATGGACCTGTCTCTTTACTGGTATGTATGGATAATTATTGTGGCACTGAGACATCTGCAGGTGTTATATTTGCTGCTTTATTGCTATTTGTACTTTTTTTTGCAGCAAGCATTGCGCATATTAAGCTAGTTGTGGTCTCCTCAGCTAATTAGGCAGTTGAGCATAAAATCCTTTCATTGATATTCAATACATTTAACTTCATAATCTAAAATCTTATTTGTATTTTTAATTGCTTATGTTCATGACATGGAATATGAGATTTAAGCATCAACCAGAGCCCAAATTCCCTTTATAATTTCCTTTGGTCATCCACATTGTATTTATAACAGATAATTATTTAAATCACACTATCACACTATCATATAGGTTATCTGAATCTGGCCCTTAGCTACTGGACCTCCTTGGTAGCTAATAGGTTCCATTGATTTTCAGCACTATGTGTCTAGAGGAGAGTGTGGAGTATTTTGTGCTTGCTTTTTGAACCTGCCATCATGACTGAAACAAGAACAAATAATGTTAACAACAAAATTAAAGAAAGAGAATGAGAAAAAGTATATGAACCTCCAACCTTTGTTTTGCTACCTGACCGCAATTTTGTTTGTAAACATCTTCTATAGATACAGTATATGAGTCTTGGGATTGAAGTCATAAGCAATTCCTAGACAGGGAATAATGTACTAAATCAAGAACCAGCACTTGTAATTAACCATTATTTTAATCAAGGATGAAGGATATTTTATTGTCATTCCAACATCCATGTGCAGAAACAAAATTCGATACTCAGGTTCAGGTAATTAAAAAGTGCCCACAGTAATCCCATTAAAAAATTGAATAGTAAAAAAGTAGTCCCTTAAGCCCATAGATTTTGTGATAAAGGCATCACAGATAAATGATAAATTGAATGAAATTATATTATTACATACTTAAAATAAGATAACTATGGCTAAAACAAATATTATTGCAGTACACCCTTTAATCAGCAACAAGCAAAAAAGGTAGTAGCAATCGTTTAGTACACAAGACTACTGAAACAAAATGCAAAGTGTAGTGTAAATCACACAGAGTGTACAGCCAGTTGTATTCATTAGTGTTATAGCATCCAACAAGAAGCTGTTCCTCAGCCTAGTAATGCTAGCCTGTAAGCTGCACACTGTCCTGCCTGACGGGAGGGCAGCAAACAATCCATTTGCAGGGTGAGTGACATCTTTCATAATGGACAAGGCTTTACTTTTGCACCTGCTGGTGTAAATGTCCTCATGGGTAGGCAGCTGCCGAAGATCCACTGTGCAGAGTTAACCACCTATTGCAGTGCTCTCCTGTCTGTGGCTGAGCAGCTGCTGTATCACGCTGTAATTCAGGAGCCATTATTCAACTGGCACTGATATTTCACTCTTTTTAAACAATACGTCACTTGCCCAACATAAAATGAAAACACTTTGGACTTATTATATGCAATGTCAAAATAGCTTGTATTTCAAAAACATTGCCTCCCTTGAGCTGCTTAAATTATAACATGATTCACATATTTATTTTATATTATTCTGTGGCCAATTTGTCTGTGACCAATTTTTTGTAAGGGAAAACTAGAAATGTGTATTGTTTTGAGAAGGAAAGTGTAATTTTGATGGATTCACCGCAGACATTATAGATTATCAAAACTGCTTTGTTGATATGATGGAACCTTTGAAACGACTGAATCACATCCCAAATAATAAGTCACAGATAAGAAGAAGATAGAGTCAGCCAGCCTTTTCCATCTTGGAACCTGATACTTATGAGACAAGAAGACAGAATCCTGTGATCTCCTTGTCGTACATGGTACCTTTGTTAAAAAGGCCAGTCAGGTTTTTGTTTTTTTCTTCCCTCCTCATAGTTGTGCAGTGGCTAGTGCTATGATTCACATGTTCAGTGCCCTGATTTCAAATCCTGTGGCTGGTTGCTGTCAGTATTGAGTTTGACTGGCTTCCTAAAGTCTTTGTGGGCTTTTCTCTGGGTACCATGGTTTTCCTTCCACATCCTAAAGACACATGCGTGTTAAGTTAATTGACGATTCTAAGTCTACATTTTAAAGGTTTCTCTGAACAAACATAGTTAAAAGAGCAAGTGTTATTGTTTTCTGATTCATTGGCTGTTATAGCACTATAGCCTATATATAGCCTATTATAGCCAGTTTTGAGGAAGTCTACACTTATTAGTGGAGGAAGTATGGGTGTCCTCCTCACTCATTAGCTGTGGATCAAATATTCTTATTTTTAATTCAGTAACAAAGGGAAATTGTTTTTACCTGTAGACATTTACAAGTAGCACAAAAACATATAGCTTTTATCAACAGAGAATTAGTTTTGTGAAATTTTTGCATAATCATTTTAATGTACCGAATTATGTATCTAAGATTCATGTCACTATACATTCTTAATGTCTTCATGGGCTAAGCTGGCAGCACAATTATTTCTCTATATTAAGTATATTGTATCACACATTTTACACTTTATCTCTTTATTTAACTCCTCAAATTATTCAGTTGACTCTGCCCTGTACTTTTTCCTAATACAGTTATCAAAACTGCATGTAATTATTACCTTTACTTCTCTATCTCTGTGTGAAAATTGTG
Organism: Erpetoichthys calabaricus; assembly: GCF_900747795.2. Lineage (NCBI taxonomy): Eukaryota > Metazoa > Chordata > Cladistia > Polypteriformes > Polypteridae > Erpetoichthys > Erpetoichthys calabaricus. The sequence goes on from NC_041395.2 coordinate 103,853,740, forward strand.
GTCTAATATTTGTGGGAAATTTTCTGTTAAATAGCTTCCAACTGTGTTCCCACACCCTAAATGAAAGCAAGTAGAAGGCAATCTATAATGACTCCTGATCTTTTCATAATGTAAATACTCTTATCATGTCTCCACTTAATGGCCATTTGCATATGATAAAAATATTCAGCCCATCAATTCTGGAATGTTTTTGGCAGTCTTCCTGTTCACTGTCATGTCTTTCTTGTAATACACAGACTAAAGACGCATGTAGCCTTCCAGATGTGGCCTCACAAGTACTTTATAAAGCTAAAACGCAGTCTCTTTTGACTAAAACTCCACATGCAGATTGCTAAAACGTAAGATCTTTTTTGTTCTGCAGTATTTTGTTGCAGGCAGTGATGAGTTTTAAATATGTCAAAGCTGCTTTGTGCTGTGAAATGAAATTTCAAACATGACAGGTGGGTGTTAGGCATCCAAATTTACATCCACAAATCAGGACAGGAACTTCACAGGCCAGCCCAATATAAGCTTGCCCAGCCCAAATTATTTAGAACTACCATCTTCTGGCTTCCAGTTTAGAAGGCCCTAAAAACTGGAGTTGGCTTTGAAACTTCAAAAACACTACAAAAGTCCCAAATATACAAAATGTCATACACGAGAGGGGTTTACTGTAAACCCTTGGCTTGTAGATGAAAGTACAGCACAGCATCTTTATAAATGGAAGATTGACTAACAAAAAAGAAAATACACAAAATGATCAAGAAAAGAGTTGCATAAAAGGCAATGAGCAAACAAATCCAAATCCACAACTGTAAGACAGAACCTAAGACAGAAGTAAAGTAAGTCAAAGAAACTAGTAAATTCAACAAAAATACTCACAAGGAACTGAATGCTTGACTCCTGTATCCTGCTTCCAGCTGGGAATATAAAGCCAGAAGGAGGACCCAGCAGCTGTGATGTCAGGGTGGCCCTGCCTCCTGGGGTGCCACGAATCAAATCATATGGAATGGAGAAGCATTTAACAGGATGATACATGATTACAAACATAACAGATAATACATAATAATATAAAAAATACTTGAAAAATAACAATAAAATATACCTACATTACATAACATAATCTCTTTAAGGAATGGCTACCACACACCCCTACCTACAAGCAAAACACTTAATAAACATCTTAAAAATATATACAAATAGTCCATGAGAATAGTTTGTTAGAGTTTGCCTTTTGACCAGGGAAAGCAGGTAGAAAGACTTGGCAGAAGCGAGAAGAGGCGAGAAGACTTTGCCTAGGACTGGATGAAACTGTAGTAGCAGCAGGGAGACCACCTCCAGGTCTGCATGAAACATTAGAACCAGGACCACCACTCCACAGGGAGGATGACTGGTCTGGAAAACATAAACCAAGAGGTGAGTTTTTGAAGAAAATACCACATGAACTTTGAGGATTTCTGGTGATGAGACACTCTTGGGGCTCTCCATTAATGAGACTGACATTAGCACAGAACCATCCACTCCATGGGATGCAGCAGACTCGGGTAGAGCAATGAAAGCAGGAGCAGAGGACAACAGTTCAATAAAAACAGCAATCAGAATGGGAGTGAATGGGTCAAAAAATATTGCAGCAGAAACTGGAGGAGCTGGTTGAATTAAAGTGTCAGAAGTAGGTAATGAAGATGAGAGTTCAAAAGAAAAGCTAACTGAAACTGGAATTGGTGGCTCTTTGATCACTGCAGCATGGGTAGGAGATGGTTGCTCAAAGGAAGAAACAGAATAACTAAGTGTGGGTGATTTAAACAACTCCATGGTGAAAACAGGAACTGGTGGCTTTACTGAAGCAGAAGCAAACATATGAGACTTGGATGCAACAGCTGGATACTTGAATGTGGCAGGGGGCTTCTTAACATTGTATTGGTAGACAACATGGAATTAATCTGAAACAGACTTTACAGAGACAGTAATAGAAAATAGTGACTTTCTATGTTGTATAATATTCATCATCATCTAAATCCACAACAAGGTTAAAAAATGAGGATGCATTGATAAGCTTTAAGTCAAATTCTTACAGTTCGTAATGGATTAAAAACATTTCTTCTGGTGGTGTCTCATTACTTACTTTTACACGAAAAACAGGAATTTTATACAGTATATTACTGTCCATAAAGAATTTTGTAAACTTTTGAATTCAGACTTAACAGAGCTACACTTTAAACGAAGAATTTTTGTTTTTGAGTCAAGCATTTTGTTGTGATATAAATTTTCAAAAATGGTAGATTTAGTAGCAGGCAAGCCCAGAAGAGGCTCACTCAGTTCAGCTTTCTCAGAACTCTACCAACAAAAAAAAAAATACTCACAGAAATAACTTGTTCACAAACCAAATACTCAACTGATAAATCCTACTTTTGTTGGGAAATATAAAGCCAGAAGGAGGTCCCAACACTGTGACATCAAGGTGGCCCTGCCTCCTGGGGCTCCATCCACAAAACACATGGAGTTTAGACACATTTAAAACGATGGCACCTGGGTGGGGGATGAATTGAATTTAGTTTTGTTAAGTTTGACTTGATTGTGTGGAATGTTACATGCTTTTAAAAAATTCAACTTATAATCTTAATTATACCCCACAATTCCTGCAATCCTCCATCAGGGATGACTTTACCTTAGGCAGGTAAAACAACTTGGCAGGTGGACAGTGGCACCAAGTACCACATTTGAGTACCGTGAAGAGAAACAGAATAGGTGAGGGTTAGTAACAAATTATAACTATCATGTTACTTATGTTTTAATGACTAACAACAGAGATGCAGTCTGTACAGTTAATCAGCAGCTCTACTCAGGGTATGCTAAACTGAAGCAGTGAGTCTTCAACCAGGATTTAAAAGCTGAGACTGAAGGGGCATCTCTTATAGTAGCAGGCAGACCATTCCACAGTTTAGGGGCCCTCTATCTATCTATCTATCTATCTATCCCTCTATCTATCTATCTATCTATCTATCTATCTATCTATCTATCTATCTATCTATCTATCTATCTATCTATCTATCTATCTATCTATCTATCTATCTATCACCAAAAGATGCTGACATAATTATATGAGCACAGAGAACATTTGAAGAAATGGATCGAGTCTTGTAAGTCTAGACCAGTTCTGCTCACTCAGTTTGTAGTACCATGACCCAAAGAGGCCAATTTGATCACTTCCCAAAGCAAGCTGTTATTTGTACACTTTATTAAATTTGAGATATCAGGATTGTTTGTGAAGAACCTCTTAATCACCTTTTAAAATATGAATCGTTGCAATGCCTGTTTTATTCCATCAGCAGTTTAAAGCCCTCATTTCCAATGTAAATTTGTTCATCACCCTTCACTGTTTAGTTTATTATGTTTATCTTCTCTGGTCATAATTCTTCCATGCTCATCCTGAGTATAATGGAAAGCTGAAAAGAAAAGATTTTGGAGATAACCTTGTCTTAACCTCAGTAATCTGCAGTACTTACAAATCAGAGGGTGTTGATGTCTACTCTGAAGTACTTGTCTAGCACTTCTTATTAGTTAAGCAAACAAATGGAAGATTAGCTTTTGGTGTTGTCATGACAGGAATTTCTTGTGCAATTTTGGCATCAAAACAAATTGTAGATTCAAGTGATTATCTTCACTGTACTGGCAGATGGCAGCATAATAAACGTCAGTACAAAGTGATGATCATTTCTGTGGTCTGGGTGATACATCTTTTTGATTCTGGTTATAAATGATCAGAAAAAAATAACATTACATTCTCAAACCCGCTTAATGTAGGGGAGGTATTTTCTGCAAAAAAGGAACTTAAAAATAAAATGATAAAATGAAAATACAATTTCTTTCTTGCAATTTCATTTTCGAAGTCTATGAGCAAGAATGCGGTAAAAATGAAATGTAATTTGAAATAACACTGCTTGCAATTTCATTTTCAGCCTGAACAGCAAAAATGAAAAGTAAAGCGCAAATAAGCACTGGCGCCACCTGCTGTTCATTGTATTTTCATTTATAAATTCTCAATATGCAAATATTGAGGGTCAATGGGCAGGGCTTTACACCTCAATTTCCCACAATTCTTTATCCTTTGTAGCTGTAACCACCTGAATCGATAGAATACTTCTCACTCCAACTATGTTTAAATTCACATGATTTTGATCTTTGCACTTCAAGTGATTTTGATGTTTTCGGTGAGATCTTCACAGCAAAACCATCGCACAAAATTCAAAGACTACACATAATTGTAGTTCTGATGTAATTAATGTGCTCTTTAATTACAGTATTTAACATGACCAAAATTAGCCATTATTACATCATAATTTATATGTTACACTGAAGTGTAAATAATAATATGTATTATCATATAATTTACCCCTCTACAGTTTTCACCACCCACCATCCCATTCCCCCTGTAGCTGATTGACAAATTGATCAGACTCTTTGTTGTTATAACTTTTCAAAATAAGGTGATACAGTAGTGATTATTATTTTATTCACTATGAAGACCTTCCATAATCTGTAATTTCTGTTTAATTCATAATTATTTTTCTATCATTTATAATATTTTTTAAACCACCTCATTAAGAAATGTATGAGTAATGAATATGAACTATATTGCCTATCAATTAATTTCATGTTTATAAACAAAAAGAATGAAACTTAAACAAACTGGAATTAATTTTCTGACCATTCCAGAAAGTATTGATCATATCATTCCAAAATATACTTGAATAGGTGCAAAAATATTTTTGAATTCCATTATTTTTGTTGTTTTATATTATCTTTATATTTGTATGTTTATGTGATTACCTTCATTGTGATTGGAATCCTCTTTGATGTCTATAGCTCATCAGTCTTAGTAATCTTATTATTATAGTTAAGATATTAAGAGCTGTATGCAGTATACGAAATTAAATTTAAGTTTATACAGGAATTGTTTTAGAAGTGTTACTTTGTGTATATAACGATTACAGTCATTTAACTTATTTTAAGTGTCAAAACGATGAAATCATTGAAGTCATTTTTCTTGATGGAATCATCTGTTGTTTTGGTGACTTGATTGTTTAGGAGAGTGATACAAGAATGAAGAGTGTGGAATGTGTTCAAAGTTAAAATTCGAGTAAAGTACCAGTCAAAAATGAAATTGTAAATAGTGTTATGTCATTTTATTTTAATTTTTGTGGCATTCTTGCCCGTAGACATTGAAAATGAAATTGCAAATGGTGTTCTATCATTTTATTTTTAATTTTTGCATTCTTGCGTATAGACTTTGAAAATGAAATAGCAAAAGAGGGATTGCATTTTCATTTTATAATCTTAATTTTCATTTCCTTTATAGTAGAAAATATCTCCCATACTTAATGCAGTTAAGGGCCACCAGAGGTTATTCTGGTGTGACTGGGTGCAAGGTATTAACCAGTCTTGGATAGGGTACCATTGGATCAAAGGGCCTATTCACACACAATCAATAAACCTGACGTGTTGGTCTTTGGGATGTGGAAAGAAATCCCACGGAGACACAGGGAGAAAGTGCAGGTCCAAACAGACTGACCATGGAATACGAACCCAAAATGTTGTACCTGTGTGACAGCATTGCCACCGAAAATAATTATATAAAAAGCTATATTTCTTTTCAATACACAGATCAAAGTGACAGACCAAGAAGACAATATCTGGTAAAGTAATGTAAATGTGTGTTCAGAACATTTCTTTGTAATCTATAATAGATTGTCCCGTGATGAACTGGCATTCTATCCAGGTATGGCTCCTGTTTTACTCGTAGTGTTCTTGGTATATGCACCTACTCCCCTGGAACCTTGAACTGCTTAGGCAATTTAGAAAATAATTTAGGCCATTATATTATCATTTACTGTAATGCTTTGTGAATTGTAATCTGCAACAAGATGACTAAGAAGCAGTAAACTGTTTATACCCTCTAGCGGAATTTCAGAAAGTACATTCATGATCATTTCCAAAGCCTCACTCAATGGATCCACTGTGCCATTCACAAGCAGTAAAACAGTCCTGGGCTTTTATGTACACAATCATGCTCCATGTCTACAAATTAAAATACATCTATTCTATCGACTGCTGATTGTCACAAAGTGGATGAATGGATGTATGGATATAATAGTGGATGGAAGGACAGATGGCAAGGTGGACAATAACCCACATTGAGCCTGTGTCACCCATAAGAAATTCTCTGAGGAGGCACCTCTCTTGGTTACGTGTCCTCAAACCACTGGATTTAGAGTGCGGAATACAATTATTTTAGTGAGCAGAGCTAAAGGAGAACTTACTTCTTTCTATTGAGTAGTGATGAGAAAAACAGGCTAAATTGGCTAAAAAAAATTTTTGGAAGGTTTTAAAGTTTTTTTCAGGTGAAAAACAAAGAATATTGCCACATAAAGCCTCATCCACTCTTCCATGTTTACCTGTGTACTTTTCTTCAGCTGTGCAGCCCAGGTAATCTGTTGGGCATCAGTCAAACAATTCTATTTATGCCACTCATTCTCATCACCATGTAGGTAAGTGCATTTCCTGTAAATTTGACAGGCTGTATAACATTGCATTGCGCTCATTAGCGTTTTATCGGTTTTCATGCTCATGCACGTGCATAGGCGACAGCTTAAGGACTATGGTGATTATAATTCCCCTCCATTCCAGGTGTTGCCACTGTGTGCTAATACCTTTTTTCTTCCTCCATCTGCAGACAAGAAGACTTGACGGCTATAATAGCATGGGTGTTACTTCCAGTGTCTGTCCACTTGCAAACATCTTTTCCTACCGGAAGGACGCCAAACTGGAAGATCCGCCATCTTTGAAATCAGTTGAATTGAGAACTCACATTTGAGAAGATGTCTCTGCAATTATTGTGTGTTTTTCCTTGCTTTTCTAGCTTCAATTATGTGGTGTCACCAGGGTGATGCCCCCAATGTTTATTGTGGTCTGTCTGATCTCTTGCATGTTATAAGAAAATTTTACTACACTGGAAGCTTATGTTGATCTCCACCGCTGTTACTTTGCAACTGCCCTTTGCTGTTTCTCAATTCCTGCATAAGAAGTTGAGGGTATTCTGTGTCCAAGCGCCGTGGAGCTTTGACTTTCTTTTCTGCCTCCCATGCAACTTCAAGATTAAGATCCCCAAGATTGTCATTATAACTGACAAAGTGGGGATTGTACTACCAGAACACATATGTCTACGTATGACAGGAAATGAGTCCAGTTATCTTTTTTTCATTAAAGATTTTATTTAAATACTAAATGAAAGGCAGGCGCATGCAGGATTAGTGCATTTAAATGCATCCATACAGAAAAAACACATGTTTCTTGTTGTGTCAATGGCACCAATTTTGCTGGAAGCAAAACACAATTTATTTCACCATGTCTTCTGCGAAGCAAAACACTGAATTTAACTTCTTTGTAAGAACTGGTCAGTACTAACAACCAATCAAGCTTCCTACTATGAAGTTGTCTTCTTTTCACAGCTGACAACCTCCATTGTATTCTCACCACACACTGATTCTGACCCTTCCGAACATCACCATCGATCCAACTTTACTGGTTCTCCTTATGGGCCTTAGTAATCTTGTTTTTAATGAGGGAGGTTCTTCAATTTTAGAGCTGCACGGCAATGACTGGAAAACAGATTTTTTTTCTTAATTTTTTAAAATACTATGTTGCTTAAGATCTCCATAGGCTCATGCCTGCACATGCTTAAATCAGAGATGGAGATGTAGTTAGTTTCTCATCAAAGAACATTAAGTTTGACACAAATTATTTCTATTTGTAGCAGAGATATTTTTTGGCATCAGTTCTACTACTAAAATCTTTAAATTGCTGCCCACCCCCCTTGGAATTTACCCAGCAGTTTTGTAATAAATCTTTCAAATGGCAGGAAGTTAGAAGTTATAATTTAGTTTTGAAGAGAAATGAAATAAAATATGTGCAAATTAATACACCTTCACTCATCCAATGGCAAATCTGACAAAATATACTTTTGTTTTCAAAACAGCAGAATATTTTTTAATGAGAACAATCCATTCAGCCTAACATCTCTTGTCAATTTCTATTCACCTAATGATTTAAAAAATGATAATTTGATAATTATGGTCCTTAAGGTGTTTCTTTTAAACTGCTCTACTTGCTTACTTGCTCCATATATCTACATTTCACCATGTGAGGAAACATTTTCTCTTATGCTTGCGCAATTTAATCAGCATTTAGTTCTGCCGTTGTGTTCTTGCTGAAGAGTTTATTTTCAGATAATGGCTGACAGATACATTAATTATTCCTTCGTAATTTTAAAGGCTTCAGTCACATCATCTTTTGAAACAAACAAACAAACAAACAAACTCTCGTCACAAAGTAGTGGAATTAATTAAAAAACTCTTGGCTTTTTGTAGCACTGCCTGTAGTTTGGAGACCGGAACTGGCCACTCTTCCAGATGAGGTCTTATGAGTACATTGTACTGCTTAAGTAAAGCCCTCTGGATTTGTATTCTACACAATGTTCTGCGTAACCCAACACCATAATAGGCTTTTCATTATGCCTGTGCTCTCACCTTCAGAACAGTTTTGTGGAGAGCCCATTGGTTCTTTCATGTCTTCCTCATAAGACACATTTTTGATCTTTTAATTTCTTTTACTGCAAAACGTCATACTCATTTCCTTCAAACTGTTAAATATACTCTTAACCTAAGTTTTAGTGTATCTACTAATCCATCTAATCTATAGTTTTACATATGAATCCTTGTGTTTCTTATGTTTTTACCTTGATCGTATCTGTTACTTGTGCACCTCACATTTGGCTTCATCCAAATCAGAAACAGAGCTTCACACTTGTGAATAGCGCCACTCAGGAACGTTACCCAGCAGGGATGTTCACAGTCTGGAACGACTGGGGGTGATGACTTTCACAGGGCATTGTGTCCCCTGGAACACTAGATGGGAGCCCCTCTCCATTATGGCATTACTACGAATTCCCACAGGGCATCTTGGGAACTGGAGTTCTTTGCCACAGCCTTATTGGGTTCCATGGGTGTCAACAGAGGGTGCAGGAGGGACTAGTGAGCCGTACTCCATTGGGCTCTAGCCATACCGGGAAGTGCTCCTAGACCATGGTTTGGGAACACCGGAAGTACTTCTGGAGTTTATATTAAAGAAGCTGCCTGTCTCAACTGCAGGAACCAGAGTCGGGAGAAGGTGGACAAAGCTTGCTCTGAAGAGTGGAGGAAAAGGAGACAGAGACTGGAAGAGGAACAGAACATTGCTGTATGCTGAATTGGATTGTGGTTGGTGTGGGAAACTATTCCTGTAAAGGTTTTGCACCAAATACATCCCTTTTGGTTATTGTGACTTGTGTCCGAGCATGTGCGTCGGGTGTTTGGGGAGCCGCTTGTTGTATGTGTTCTTACCAATTCTGCCTAAGTACTGTCTACATGTGCGTATCCCCGCTTCTTATAGTTTCATTTGTACTCTCTCCGTGGATAACCTTATATAAAGCTTTTAGAAAATCAAGGTATGCTACTGTTACTCATTTCTCTGTAACAGTCTGCACCTCCAAGGCTCACAATGTGATGAAAGAAACACAATTGAGTTATAAAAGGGTGAGTATCTTTATTCCTTGTTTCTCTAGCCTTCCAACAGGAAAAACAACAGTCAAAAAAAAAAAACAGTACACCACAAAACAGAACAGCTACTCAACAATCAACACCCTGAGCCAACTCCCCTTTGTACTAAACCTCTTACCAATTTCACACCTTCCCTCACCAAAATGATCCCATCTAGAAACAAGCCTGACTAAGAATCTGGTATTATTTAAAGTAAATAAAGCAAGGTTTACAGTTCATCCACACCAAATTAACATGTCCTTATTTCGTAACTAAAAAGTTAAGTAGAAAAAGAGTATCTGAAACAGCTCTGGCAGTTTTTATAATATACATAACAATAGTAGACATAAATTATGAACACAAAATACTGCTTCCAATAATGCTTTGCTGTCAAACACAAAATACCTAAAGAATAGTGTAGTAATAGGACTACTATTCCCATGATGCTTTGCGGTAGGCCCAGGATGTTGAAGGGTTGGGAACTGCATGCTGGTTGTTGAATAAACGTTTTCTAAGGTTGCGACTCCGTGTCCCGCGTCCTCATTATACAAATAGGACAGACGGTTTCCATATTTCCAACTCTAATCACTTATCAGAAGACCAAAAGCCTTGAATGTTAAGACCTTTTTAGCTATATAGTTCAGATGAGGAGTTATAAAGGGAACATCCTGAACTAGGGAGGAAGGTCTACCAGATGTGGTGTGTATACAAGATGGCAGAGACGGATCATAAGGGGCCATAATAGGTTTGGAAGGGGCTGGTGGGACATGATACAGGAACCTTGGGAGTAAGTAGGGATGGTTGGAAAGATAAAAAGGAAGAGGCCCCTGACAACACTGTTAGGACCAATGGGATTTGAAAGTTATCAATCCCAACCTCAGAAAACACTGATTGTTCCCAATGGCTGGCAGCCACATCTGAAAAAGCCACCTCGTAGGCCTGGAGCTGATTGTAGTGAATGAACCATGTGTAAATGTTTCAGAACCACATAAGGTCCTTTTCATCTAGGTTCCAGCTTGTTCAATTGCTCTGCTGGATAATCTAAGAGCACATGGTTTCCTTCTTTGTAAGGATTCTAAAATAATGCATTTTTGTCGCAATTGTGCTTATGGAAAAGTTTATAGCTCTTGCAGACTGTGGGGCAGTCTGTCAAAGAAACATATGATTAATGTGTGGTTAACTCCTTGGCATAAGGTACAGGTGTGAGCATATCACTCTGGATCATAATTCAATGAATTACCCTTCCCAAGATTTCTTCCATTTTTTTTTCACAGGGGTTTTTTGGGAGATATTTCTTGTCTTCTTAGAGAGTCAAGGCTGGAGGGGCTGTCAACTGTTAAATCCCATTGAGGAGTTCCTTGTGTGATTTTGGGCTATACAAGATATAAATTATTGTTGTTGTAATATATCCACTAGCAAGTGAGTCTGTCTGTCATGAACAAGAATGAAAAGTGAAAATCCTTTACCGCATAGGATACTAGAATTTTATAAAGGTTCAATTTGTGGCAAATATAAGGCCCAGTCTCCACCACCTACATGTGGGTTTTTGTAAGGTGTTCTTTTTTTGTGTCCTATTTAGTCGCTCCAGCATACTATCTGACTGAGCATGAAATGGGGAAGTGTGAGTTTTCCTAATGCCTAGTAATCTGTAAAGGCATTTAATCATGTCTGACTCAAACTGACACCCTTGATCATTCTGGAGAGATTCAGGAATATCATGTTGCCTGATGTAATGGCCAAAAATACAATAACCTACTGTGATCTCCTGCTGATCTTTCAAATTGGACAAACTAACATAGTGTGTATACAACACTCCATCACAACCTTCACAGACCTATTCCCTCTGGTGGTGACAGAAACTGCACGAATTGATTGCAGGAGAGTTCTATCTTGAATTGTATAGAAGAGCCGTGAGTCTGGCAGAGTAAACACACAACAAAACCTGCTTATCTCTTGAAACATAAATGGCCAATAACAAAGTCTCCTGGCTCTCTGCAAGATAGGTCCTTTCCTCAGGTGTCCAATAAACTCAAAGTTGTGGGAATAAAGCTCCCATGTAAAACAATCTAACAGGAAGAACTTGAAGGTGGCATCAGTTTGACAGCCTGGCAAAGTATTATATTTTTGGGTGCTAATTTGGAGAATTTGGAGCCATAATTTTTGTATAATAGCAGAGGAATCTTTAATGCAATGCAAAGATGGCTGATGCTTACCTTCCCCTTTCTGGGAAATGACAGTATTAAGACATTTATCAGTATGTTTTTGTTCCTAAAGCTCCTCCACATCAATAGACAAGGTAAGCTGTGTAACAGGAGGACAACAGGTAAAGATATTTTGCTGCTAAACTATGGCAGGTATGACTGTCACCAATAATAACACATTGAGTCAGATCTATACTAGGCTGAGGATGGGGCCATCTAGACTAATATTTTTCAAACTGGGGGATAACTGACATTATTCTTAGGGGGCACAACAGTCCTGGTGAAACTGATGTTCTTAGAAAAAAATGATTTCAGATTTAAATATTGTCTTTAAATTGACTCACCTAGGTTTTACATAAAAAAATAACTCAAGATGTCTTTCAACTGTAGAGTTAAAATACAATACAATGCAATACAATTTATTTTTGTATACCCCAAAATCACAGAAGAAGTGCCACAATGGGCTTTAACAGGCCCTGCCTCTTGACATCCCCCCAGCCTTGACTCTCTAAGAAGACAAGGAAAAACTCCCTTGTAGGGAAAAAATGGAAGAAACCTTGGGAAAGGCAGTTCAAAAAGAGATCCCTTTCCAGGTAGGTTGGGCATGCAGTGGGTGTCAAAAAGAAGGGGGTCAATACAATACAATACACAGAACAAATCCTCAATACAGTATAAAAATAAAAATTTAACAAGTACGGAGCAGAATTTAACAATAGATGATATCACATAATATGATTTGGATTTGTTTAGAGATCCCGGAGACTTCAGCTATCAAGCTGCCTCCCCCATTTGGCCATTCCACAGCTGAAAAGCACTGGGCCAGCCAATCCGATGAAAGGACCCCTCTACCCCACGATTCCTGCGATCCTCCATCAGGGTTGACTTTACCTTAGGCAGGCAAAACAACTTGGCAGGTGGGCCGTGGCACCAAGTGCCACATTTGAGTACCGAGAAGACAATAGTATACTTATTGACTAGAACTGCAGTGCAGTACATCAGCAGCTGTTAGGTGATTCACAAGGGAAATGAATAGATAACTGAGGAAAAATGGGCCCTCAAAGGATTATTGGCTACACAGCAGCTGAACCCAAGTTACCATGTTTGGCTGTGCTTCAATTCCATTGCTCCTGCTGTGAGACTCTACCCTGCCCATGATTATTCAAAGTCTCCCTCTGTTCACATGAAATCTGAAGTAACAGCTCCCCATCATTCCCCACTTCTTTCAGCTGATCCATGCCAAGATCAGATCTTGCAGGGAAGAATGCACCAAGAAGAATGGAATTTTGTGAAAAGATAATCTTAATAGGTAAGTGCAGTCTTTCTCACTCCCTCATTGCTGGTGCTAGTTTATTTTGCTACCCAGGCCAAGCTTATAATCGCACCAAATGACTGTTCGGTAGCTAACCCGTGCAGCTATACCCTCCCCACCCCCCTATGTGATGGTGAATGCCTAATTCGCCTTGATAGTGGCGCCGGCCCTGCTCATTGCAGCATCTCTCCCTGTCTCTTCAGGTCTGCTCTGCCAACATTATAATATTTTTGTTTTGTTAACTTTTTTGATATACTTTCATTTTTAGAACATTTTTACAGATTGTTAGACAAATGCAGAAGAATATACATTAAGCAACAAAGACAAATGTTAACAATTATTAACAATAAAATTAACATATCAAATATTTAATTTTAGCGTTCATTAATATTAACCAACAATGTTCAGTATCCTTCTTCATTTCTTAAAAAAGTAACAGACTGAACACAGATTAACAGCCATGATGTAGGCTTAAATTTTACATGGACTTACTTTCCTTTTTTTCTACCTTAAGTACTATGTAACTTGTGGGTAATTTTTATACTTCTTTTTATTTGAATTCATGTCTAAGTGTATAATTTTTATAAATTAAAAGTATGGACATTTAGACTTTCTATTTTTTCATATCAAGCCGCACTGCTCTTAAATAAAAATATATATATTTCATTGATTTAAAAGAATTTGATGTGCATAATAAAAATCAAAAGACACAGACCCACACATAAAAAACTATCTGTAATCCATTGTTAAAATCCCCAAATGCAATACTGGGAAGGATGGGAGTTTAAAGAATTATCACCTTTAGTTATGCCTATACTTGACAATTTAAAACCATAAATTGATGGCACTTGAAAACATTTCAGTTCCTGGAGGGGAAAGAAAAAAGTCTGAGAACTCCCGGACTTGAGATATCAAACACTTCTTCACATATACAGCAATACTGTGTTTTTTTAGGAATTTTATTTGATTAATAGGTCTACTATTATCCAAACTCAAGATGTGTGACTGCTGTTAGCATTAACCAAGACCCAAGATCCTACTCCGCTTTGCAGCATTAGGTTTACATTAGTAGGGAGCCCTGAGCAGATGGTACAACATATTGGGGGTACTTGACTTAAAATGTTTGTGAACCCCTGGTCTAGACAGTACATTGTCATTAGAATGCTGTTTACCTTCCCTTTGAATAATAGTTTAATTCTACACATCTGCCTTACTCATCTAGAGTCTCCACCTGCCTGTAGGGTCATTGCCTACTAGGGAGTTTTTCAGGCTCAACAAACTCTGATGGTCTTTGATAACAGTGAATGACATCACCAGATAAAAAGTGTTTAAAATGTAGTACTGACCACACAACTGCCCTAATCAAAAGTAGACTATTTTCTTTTAGATGTTCTGACAGCATGTCTTGCATATGTAGTAGTAAAAGAACAGTCAAGGAGGTGATGAATTGCTTCAAAAATAATAAAGGGGAATTAAAAGATACAGACAGTGAAATAGTGGAGGTTCTAAACTTGCATTTTTCTGAGGTTTTCACAAGTGAGGAAGTGGATAACCTCTCAGTGGTAAAACAACAACATTTATTTTTTAGCACATTTTGATACAAACAATGTAGCTCAAAGTGCTTTACATGATGAAGAAAGAGAAAAAAGACAAAATAAATTGTTAAAATTAGGGAACACTAATTAACATAGAATAAAAGTAAGGTCCGATGGCCAGGGAGGACAAAAAAAACAACAAAAAAAAAAAACTCCAGACAGCTGGAGAGAAAAATAAAATCTGAAGGGGTTCCCGGCCACGAGACCGCCTAGCCCCCACTATGCATTCTACCTAACATAAATAACCTCAATCAGTCCTCATTGTATTCAGGGTTCTCATGGAAGAATTTGAAGACGATGGTCATGTGGACTTCTGGCCTTTAATCCATCAAAAGAGACTACTAAGGAGGTACTGAAGAATTTGGAAAATGTAGCGGAGGAAATACTGCCAAGATTAAATAGGCTGAAATCAAACAAATCACCAGGACCAGATAATTTGAGTTTTTAAGGAGGCTAGTGAGTACACATATAAACTTTTGACGCCAATTTTTTGGAAGGCACTGCGCACTGGGGAGATTCCGAAGGACTGGAAAATGTCAAATATTATCGAGTTATATAAAAAGGATGACCGGGCACATCCAAGCAACTATAGGCCAGTAAGCTTAACATGCATCACAGGTAAATTAATGGAAAGAATTATTAAGGATAAGATTGA
The DNA here is from genome assembly GCF_900747795.2 of Erpetoichthys calabaricus. Classification (NCBI taxonomy): domain Eukaryota; kingdom Metazoa; phylum Chordata; class Cladistia; order Polypteriformes; family Polypteridae; genus Erpetoichthys; species Erpetoichthys calabaricus. The sequence goes on from NC_041395.2 coordinate 103,869,108, forward strand.
GCAGCACATGGCAAGTAAAGGGGTTTTTCTGAATAGTCAGCATGGGTTCAGAACAGAGAGATCATGTTTTACTAACATGCTGGAATTCTATGAGGAAGCAACAAAAGGATATGGTCAAAGTGGAGCTTATTATATTACTAGGGGGCTTCAACCCCTGCTTGCTTCACTCACCAACCCCTTTTCCCCCCTGCCAGCGCTATGTGCCTTTGTGAAGAGGGGAGCTGAACGCACCCAAAAGAGATGCAGCTGCTCCTCCGAAACCCCCTCTTAAACAGTGATACAATGGGAAACAAATAGTTTTTTTTTTTAACTCGTCTTTGCTCGATCAGCTGCTGGTTTGCTGCTGCTGCCTTGCCGCATGATCTGCGTTTTGTGCGGCATGAACGTTTAAAAGCTTGTACAGCAGGCATGTCAAACTCACTACCATTGGTGGGCCGCTTCGACTGCCATATGTGCGTCAGCGGGCCGCACTGTAACATACTGAAAACTTTAAAAAATGTAACACTTAAAGTTTAAAGAAAAGCAATTTATTTCCATACAATCTCCATACAACAGCGTACAATTAGAGTCTTAGCCTTTTAGCTAGGTCCTTATATTATTATAATTTATTCATTACATTATATTCATTGCTTATATACTGTAGGAGTTTTACAGTGTGAGATATATTTCTTTTGTCCCGACACTTGGCATCTCTTGTTAGTAACCAGTTCGTCAATATCAGGCTTGAAATCTTGTGCAGCTGCAACTTTTATGAGGGATGAAAGGTGTTCGACGGTAAGTCTTGAGCGATGTGGGGTTTTGGTAGCTTTCATTAACGAAAACAATTGCTCATAAAGGTAAGTGCTTCAGAACATAGACAGTACTCTTGATGCCAACTTACGGATCTGCACATACGAGGGTGGCAGGTAAGCATACAAGCCTGGCACACCAACTTCGTTGTATTTTGCCTTCAGAATAGAAATGACTGCAGTTCAGTCAATTCCATTTGGATATTCTCAGGCGCACTCTCAACATTGTAAGAGTATGGTGACATAAACAGAGCAATGTCCTGTTCGTGTGAACTGAAATTACGAAAACGCTCACTGAATTCATTGCTCAGTAATTCAAGTTGGAAAACAAATCCTCCAAAAATCAAATTTTACTTTACTAAGTTTACTTCAAAGTTTATATTGTAAAATAAGCCGATATGCAAAAAGCCCCCTGACCTACACTAATTTTACAAACTCAAAATCACAAACATTTGTTAATAAACAACTCACCAACTTCTCGCATCCACTTCAGATTTTCAGCTGTAGTCGGCACTAACTATTCATTACAATACTAGCACAAAATTATATACAATTAGAGCAAAAAAACGTGAAAATATGCAAGCTATTACTACTCGTGATGGTCAGTTCTGCCCAGTGGCCAGTCTCAGCAGCCCAGCCAATAGTGTAGCCTGCCTGGGACGGCTCTAGGCTCGTGGCGGCCCTGGGCAGACAAAGAATCGATGGCCCCTTCGCCCGCCAGTGTCAATACGGTATCTTATGCACGGCGGATAGCCACGTCTGTTGCGGACACTGCATAGCTGCCTCGTGTTCATGTCACGCTTCTATATGCGCTTGTCCGTAACTTGAAAACTAAGTGGCAGCCCATGATATTCTCATCACGGCAGAACGTTATAATACTACATATAGCTTACTGATCCGACTCGAGCGACATTAGTAAATACAGTGTACTAATTAACAAGAAACACAATATTTTTCGGTCACATTGCCGTCAGCTGTGTCGTTATTTTCTCTTTCTGTTTTATATTCAATATATATTGGCGTGGCGGCCCTGTGCAGGTGCACAGTTTGCACATGCCTAAGGCCACCCTTGCTGCCAGGCTGCTGCAGCCTAGCACTTCAGTTGCGACGTTGTGGCTCATTAACTTTGGACAAGGCTCGTGGCTATACTAGCGGATGACGTTTCCGGTACTGTAATGCCATGGGAAAATGCGCTTTTGTCAGAAGGCAGAAGTAAGAAAAGTCAATAAGCAACGCCGAAGATGCAGACTGATTCAATTACAAACGATAGTAATCATTTTATAGAAGTTTAGTGCTAACTAGGATCTGTCATGCGGGCCGCACAGATTTCTGTTGCGGGCCGCGTGTTTGACATGCCTGCTGTACAGCATCTGAATATTCAATCTCTTTTTGCTGTTCCGTTATTTCACCAAGTAATATTTTCAGTTTGTTTGCGCTAATGCGATCTTTACTCTCATTATTTGAGACTTTTGAATTTTCCTACTTCCATTATCTCCAACCCGCTCTGTATGAGTATCAAGGGACTTGCTTCCAAAGGTTGTAAGTGTGACATGACTTGTCCGTCTCATGGGAAGTGAAAGTGTCTCTCTGTCTCTCTCTGTCTCTCTTCAAAAGATCTCTCTTCAAAAGATCATGTCTTGTCACAGGAAAAAAATCTCGTATCGTTGCAAGATTTTTTTTTATAATAGAGAGATTTATCTTGACTTTCAGAAAGCATTTGATAAGGTGCCACATGAGAGGTTGGGCATCAAACTAAAAGAAGTGGGAGTTCAGGGTGATGTTTGTGGATGGGTGCAGAAAAGGCTCAGACACAGGTAGCAGAGGGTGATGGTGCAAGGAATCTCATCAGAATTGGGTGATGTTAAGTGTGGTGTTCCACAGGGGTCAGTGCTAGGGCCACTGCTATTTTAAATATATATAAATGATTTAAATAGGAATATAAGTAACAAGCTGGTTAAGTTTGCAGATGATACCAAGATAGGTGGATTGGCAGATAATCTGGAATCTGTTGAATCATTACAGAGGGACTTGGACAGCATACAGGATTAGACAGATTTGTGGCAGATGAAATTTAATGTCAGTAAATGTAAAGTATTACACATAGGAAATAAAAATGTTAGGTTTTAATGCACAATAGGATGTCTGAAAATCAAGAATACACCATATGAGAAGGATTTAGGAGTCACAATGAACTCTATGCTATCAACTTCCCAACAGTGTTCAGAAGCTACTAAGAAGGCAAGCAGAATGTTAGATGTAAGTCCAAGGAAGTTATGCTCAAGCTTTATAATGCACTGGTAAGGCGTAATCTGGAGTACTGTGTGCAGTTTTGGTCTTCAGGCAACAAAAAGGACATAGCAGCACTAGAGAAGGTCCAGAGAAGAGCGACTAGGCTGATTCCAGGACTACAGGGGATGAATTATGAAGAAAGATTAAAAGAGCTGAGCCTTTTCAGTTTAAGCAAAGATTAAGTGGTGACATGATTGAAGTGTTTAAAATTATGAAGGGAATTAGCACAGTAGATCGAGACTATTATTTTAAAATGAGTTCATCAAGGACATGGGGACACAGTTGGAAACTTGTTAAGGGTAAATTTTGCAGAAGTTTTTCTTTACACAGAGAACCATGGACACTTAAAATAAGCTACCAAAACTAGATTTTTGAAAAACTAAACTTGATGTTTTTTTAGAAGAATTAAGTGGATAGGACTTTGTTGGGCTGAATGGCCTGTGTTCGTCTAGATTGTTCTAATGTTCTAATATGTTATACCACTCCCTCTTGTCTCTCTATATATCTTGTTTTGCAGTTGAGCAAGTGGAGAGCCTATTCAGTCTGTATATAGTGCTATGGTCACAGTCAGTACTGCCACACAATACTGTACATAATAAAGTTCAGATTCTTTAAAGGTTTGTGTACTGTATGTCACCAATCAGATCTGAGGTAGGCGGGAACCTTGTGTCATATTCATCTGTGACAAAGCTGAAATGAGTATTTTAGCAGTAGTCAGAACACATCATGATGGGGGGTTGATTTAGGCAGGCAGTTTGTTTAGAAAACAGTAACTAACCAGTTCCACAGTTTCAGATGTATGATATTTACAAAGAAAATCCCAGCCAAGGATTGCAGACTGAGTAGCATTTCTAATCACCTTTAGATTGAGTGTGAAAACTTCTTCACCTACACATATAGTGTTGGACAACATGTCCAGAGTGTCAAGATATTCACCAATTACTACCATTTCCATTATAAAGGACTTTGAATTGGCCTTTTCATGGGAGAGGTTATGGATATTCTCATTCCCTCACTAATTAAGGAAATTTGTGACATATTTCAAAAAAGCCTGAACTGCACAATTTTCAATAGCAACAAACACAATAAGATGTGTGAGTGTCACTTGAACCTAATGGTTCAGTACACTGGGGCCCATACTCAAGTATAGTCAACATTTGGCCCATTATACCTTTCATCATGTGCTTCCTTGAGGTGTCTTCATTGGCAAAGCTCAAAGCATAATCATCCTTGTAGCAGTGCTGTTAAATAAGAACTGTATCTCCCAGCAGTCCTGTTTGGGGCTGCTGGGGTCAAAGGTGGTCAAAGGAAGTTTAAAGGAGGGCAGAGGGCAAAAGGAAACAAAGCTGTTTTGTTTTGGTGCGTGGTGTGTTGCGTTTATCTGTCGTGCTGCCTGCTGTTATTGGAACTTTAATTAATTATTGTGTCCTGGACTGTATTCATTTGTTGGGGTCTTTATCGTCTGTCTACCTGTGCACTGAGGACTGTGTTGGATTCATTGGTTTTCCGGAAGAGTGGAGCGCTCCTGAACCATCCATCCGATTTCATCCTTTCAGTAACTACCGGTAGGACTTTGTTTTCTTTCACCCTTTCAACATACAGATCGCTGGACTTAATTTCGTCACATCCCATTTTTCATCCAGTTTGGTTTTCATGGACTTTGCTGTGTGGTGTTTGTGTACATATGTTAAATGTAATATCGCCGAATGGGTCAGGGGTGGTATTACTGTTTTCATTTAGTTAATGTTGTTTCATTATATTCTTAATTGTTTAACCTTCCCAGTGTGTGTTATTGGTCTCTTTAGAGAGTGTGTGTGGGTCGATCCAAGGCTGGGGACGTTCCTGGGGTCTCCTCTATTAAAATAAATAAATCACCGTCACCTTTGACGGTGTGAATCTTAGCGGCCCCTGACCGCTACATCCTTACTTGAAGCATGGTATCTCCAAGAGAATGATCTCTGGTCTAGTCAAGAATGTATCTATACCTGACTCAAATCATTTGGAATGGCTGCGTGTTTCATCATATTCAGCATACCTAGGAACAGGACTGGACTGGCACCATTTGTCAGTCAGTAGAGATCTTGGCTGCTAAGAAACTGGTGTCTACTTTTTCGATGTGGCGGTGAGGAAAACGATGGATAATAGTGCTCTATCTGATTTATATAAGTACCATGTTAACTGTGCAACCACGCAAGGAATCCAGTATCCAGTTTGATAGAAATATCAGAACAACCACCATCTTAGAAGCTAAATCCATGAAAGTACTACCGTTGCCACCAATCTGTAACCCATTTCTTTGTCTCCCAAGGCAAGTAAAGAAACATGACTGGGTTACAACAGGATGGGTTTCTTAGTTCAGGGTATATTTCTTACTAGCAAAATACCCGCGCTTCGCAGCGGCGAAGTACTGCTTTAAAATTTTAAATAATAAACTGAGGGAAATTATACCAATAATTATTTGTTAAGGATCTCTTTGTATACCATGTTGTCAGTTCGCCCCTCCGGTTGTAATATGACCAAGTTGTGCGCTGAGCTTACTCTCGAGCATGCAACGTATAGTTGGCCATGTGAAAAGCAAATCAAGAACAGCAAGACCACGCCAGCTGCGGAGCTCAGCTTGGAGCGAAATGAAGTGAATGAAATGAGGTGAATGGGAGGGGAGATGATCACATGACTCCAACACCCGCCTTAACTCTCCATCCCTCCACAAACACACAAACACAGTCTATATATATATACAAACACATATATATATACACATACAGATATATATATATATAGCAAAATACCCGCGCTTCGCAGCAGAGAAGTAGTGTGTTAAAGAGGTTATGAAAAAGTAAAGGAAACATTTTAAAAATAACGTAACATGATTGTCAATGTAATTGTGTTGTCATTGTTATGAGTGTTGCTGTCATATATATATATATATATATTTATATATATATATAAATATATATATATATATACATACATATACACACATACATGCAGTTTCAATAACATAGAAATCAATATAAACAACATTAACATCATTATCATATGAGAATATAAAGTAATATATAAGAAGCACATTTCATATAAATATAAATTATTAAACAGTAAAATCTTCTTCTATAATTTGCTACCGTGGCTATTCGTTTGTCTGTCCAAGATTTTAAATCACCTGTAGCTCGCAAACCGTTTCACCTATTGACTTGAAATCTGGTACACATATAGAACGTCACGTCTACTATCCGCTTTATGGGTGATGATTGTATTACTCTTTTTATCCATCCATCCATCCATTTTCCAACCCGCTGAATCCGAACACAGGGTCACGGGGTCTGCTGGAGCCAATCCCAGCCAACACAGGGCACAAGGCAGGAAACAATCCTGGGTTTTTATCTTTATTTTATTTTATTGTAGAATCAACTCCTATCTGCGCACACCAGGGCGGCCGTGGGCGGATGCGTATGGTGTATTCACTCCACGTTATCGTGCATTGCGCTGTCACTGGTATTTTGATAAAAGAATTTGAACAACATATAAGAAGCGTACAAATTATTAAACAGTAAAACATTAACATTTAAGAAGTAAAGTTACATTAAGTACTACTGCAGTGCCTTCGGGTATACCTCATTTTTTGTTTGCCCATTACATGCTTAAATGTATACATTTTTTGGTGCTCCTACCCGAGAACACGCGACATATAACCGAGCGTGGGAGAAGCATGGATTTTAAACACGCGTTGAGTTCATCTGCTGGTCTCCCTCGTGAAATAACTGGTAATGTTTGACTAAAATCTACAGCGAGTAAAACGACATTACCTCCTATTTTTTTTTTTACGATCTCTGAGATCTTGCTGTTTTCGGTTCAAGGCTTCATAAGCTCTTTTATGTTCTATGGTGTACTTATCCCAACCCATCATCTTTGAATGTTGCAAGACTTTCGCCTTGTATGTAGATCGGGGTAATTACATTCATTGCATTCCTAGTCTGAATCACAATCTGATTGTATGGGTGGTTACCTGGCACTGTAGGGTTGCCACCCATCCTTTAAAATACGGAAACGTCCCGTATTTGAGAATGAAATTGCGCGTCCCGTTTTGAATCAATACGGGACGGGATTTGTCCCGTATTTTTTTTTATCATTTTTTTTAAAGCAGCGTCTCATGCAAATCATCCCACACGCATTTTATGAAGATGCCTCCTTTCCTACTTTTGATTGGGTAATACTTGATGTCATCGTTAGTTTGATTGGTCTTTTTAACTGTCCAGTGAGGAGGGCGGGTCTTTTAAGTAGAGTCTGCAAACTGTTGGCACTGGGATGTGGCACCCGCTGCAGTATGCGTCCCTTATTTTTTTGTATTAAAAGTGGTAACCCTACCTGGCAGGTAACACTTATGTTTGGTCATGAAGTCGTCTAAAATCCGCCACGTGCCCTCTTTTAATTGTGAGAAGCAGATATATATAGCCAAATTCTCGCGCTTCGTTGCGGCGAAGTACTGCTTTTAATTTTTTAAGAAGAAAATAAAACCTTTTTAAACGGATCGAAAATATACCAATAACAATTTGTTAAGGATCTGTTTTTTTGTGAACCTCGCTTTTCACAGCTGTCCCGCTACGGCGTGTGTTTCGTTTATTTGACAGTATGTAGATCGTGGTAATTAAATTCATGGCATTCGTTTTCTGAATCACAATCTGACTGTATGGATGGTTACCTGCCAGGTTACGCTTGTGGTTGGTCAGGAAGTCGCCTTACATCCGCCACGTGCCCTCTTTCTGTTCCCAGAAGCTGATCATAGAATGGTTTTAATAGTTTACTTTCAAATAATGCAAAGAGTATGCGACACGTGTTTCTCCTTAATTCTGGGCTCATCAGGCATACACACTCACTGCATCCCCTCTCGAGAATCGAATATCGTCAGCGCCAGAGTTGAAGCCCCTAACGTTGCGGTCAGCAAGTGGGCTAACATCCGCCATGTGCCGTCTGTCTTTCAGTTGCGAGAAGCAGATCATAGAATGGTTGAAACTGTTGCCCCTAACGTTGCGCTACGGCGTGTGGTTCGTTTATACCTCGTCTCTTCTCATTAAACTTTTATCTCGCGAATATGTTATTGCAATCCGCAGCGGGAGCGTTTCTGTAAACTTAATTTAAACTTACGTTTTACACCGTGCTTTGTTTCCCTTATGAACATGCTTGTATGCTTAACTCGCTCCCTTCTCAATTGTATAATGAATTTTTTGTTCTTCGCTGTTTGCGGCTCCTCCTTCATTTGTCCCTACTGCGTTCACAGTCTTTTCACGTGATTACGTGGGAGGCGTGATGACGTGACACTCAACTCTTCCTCCCATGGCCATCGAGCTGCCGTCCATTACAGTATATTGTGAAAAAAGAGGTTCAAGTTATGACCATTACGCGTTGAATTTCGAAATGAAACCTGCCTAACTTTTGTAAGTAAGCTGTAAGGAATGAGCCTGCCAAATTTCAGCCTTCCACCTACACGGGAAGTTGGAGAATTAGTGATGAGTGAGTCAGTCAGTCAGTAAGTGAGTGAATCAGTCAGTGAGGGCTTTGCCTTTTACTATTATAGATTCTTATATTTCTTATTTTTCTAACATTCCAACAGGAAAAATACACCTAATTTAATTTCACATCCTCCCACTCTAAAATAGTCCCATCTAAAAACAAATCCAACTCAGAATCTTGTCTAATTTAAACTAAATTAAACAAGGTTGCATTATTATAAAAAGTTTTGCTGTTTCCTTATAAAACTCTGTATATAATTTAAAATAACTTTTTTGACTTATCCCTTACTTATTGTCTGTTAAGATGCCTATTGTAGACAGCGGCTTATTATTGTTTATTGATTTCTTTAATTTAATTGTAGTGCATCTTATGCAAACTGAACAGTTAATGCTGTTATTGCAATTATAGCATCCATTTCGGGTGGACCTCTGCACTGTGATTTAGATGAAAGAATGGAGCCCAACAAAAGGTTTTGACAAACATGTCTGTTTAATTCATTGTATTCAAAACATGTACAGATTCTCATTACCTGTATGCCTTCACAGTGGATATAACAGAACTTAAAAAAAACTTTTAAAACATTAAATATAACAGAAACCTAGAATACAAAACATGCAAACATGCATCCTCATCATCTGCATGCCCTGAAATACAAATATATTTAAATTTAGTATTAAAATATTATTAAATTAACAAATGAAACACTATATAAGACAAAAGAAAACCCTCACCTCACAGCAGCCACTGCAAAACTGAGAGTGTGCCCAAACAAACATGCCCTTTTTCCCTTAGGAAGGTCCAACCCATTTACAGTACATGGCAGGGGTGTGGTGTGAACTACCTCTCGGTAAGTTTCAGTTCTGCAATGGCACCATTTTCTACTTATATTAAATTTAATCAAAATATTCCTGGGCTCTTTAGCCTTACAATCTTATTAAAATAGCCAAAAATAATATTACTGGATGGCTGAATGGAAGTCAACTTAACCTAAACACATAATTGTGATTTTAATATCATGGGTCAATTTTCACTAGCTGGAATTTTTTTGGAATGTTCCTGGGTTTTAGTGACATCTGAAAATAAGATATTGAGGATATGTTTATGCAATGAAGGTGAAATGCAGATAAATGTTAAACAGTCCAGCAACTTCATTTTTATGAGTTTTTAATTAGAGCAACTCATTGCCTTTTAACACTGCATGTCTTAACAGGACACTCTGTGGCATTTTACTGACTTTTTTACAGGTAAAATCGTCACAAAAATAGGACTTAACTGTAGTTGTTGTTTCCTGCTCTATGTATTTTGTTTCCCTCAATTTTCACACACTTGACAATACACTTCTCTCTTACTGGAAAACAGGTGGAACTCTCCCCTCTAGTTGTCTTTTTGCATCTCAATTTATGATTTAACACTGTTACCTGTGGTGATCTAGCTGATCAATACATTCATTCAATCTGCAATTTATTTATTTATTAATATTAAAGGTGAAGATAAGATATGTCAACACTCATAAACAAGCTTAATCTAATTTAGTCTTATGGAGGTGCTGAAAGCTATCTTGGCAAAGCTGGAATCAAGTCCTGGATGGAACACCAGTCCATTACAGGGTCCACTCATGCATATACAGTACATTTGTGCCAATTTAGAACCACCAATAACCTAATATGTGTTTTTTGTGCATATGGGAGGGGCAAATTAAATACTTTAAAAAAACACACTTGTATAAGAGAACAACATGCAAACAACAGGCAGGCAGGCGATTTGAGCCTAAGGAACTTCTGCTAAGAAATAACTGCAGTAAAAACTGCCTCATCATGACACCCTAAGGTTGTGTAAAGATACAGTAAATGCTTAGCAATTTCATTGTCAAAAATTTTGTTTTTCATTTAGGACCAAATAATTCCTAATATGAATAATCCAAAAACGAAAAGAGAGGAAACAAAACTTATGGTAGAAAAAGTTAGTTATCAGTCAGTCAAACCAAAAATACTCGATAATTATTTACTATGGTGAAAACCTGCAAAATTCAGATAATTAATAAGTAAAAACGAAGCGCTTACATAAAAAATGGCTGCTGGAGATATCACACGCTGGTATGTTAAATTTAAAAAATAAACTGATATAAAATTATGCAAATAGCATGAATCCAGTGAAATGTTTCTGGGTCCTTGTTTTAAAGATGTTATAAAGCTGCTTTTTGTCAGGATTTTTTTTTTTTTTTTGCTCACCTCATCCCAATATTCATTTTCTATTACTTCAGGCATAATCTTATCCAACTTTGTATAAGGGAAACCCAAGCTAGTGCTCTTCAAGTCCATCACAGTTCCAAGTTTACAATAGTTTATATCTTTATGTTTTATTGAACTGAAATTGAACTATTTTGGATACATGATATTCTCAAACCCTTAATCCAATTCAGCATTGTATTTGCCAGCAATGCCACAATGTGGAAATCAACCTTAGTAGGAGGGCACTCCACACACGCATACACCAACTTTGTCAATTTACTTGTTCTAAACGTCTTTTGGACAGCAGTGGAGAAAACCAGAATACTCACAGAAAAGCCAATGAAGATTCAAGGAGAACATCCAACCTCCACATAAACAATGAGCAGAATTTCAACAGAGAACCTTGGATTTCTCAGGAAGAACTTCTAAAGACTGCACCACCTTTTACTATTTTTATTTTTGCTAATATGTTTTGCCAGATGACTTTGAAACATATAATGTTATTTTAACTGGATCTTAATGGCTCAGTAACTCAGTATTGTAAGTCCATCCATCCATCCATACTCTTCCGCTTATCCGAGATCGGGTCGCGAGGGCAGCAGCTTGAGCAGAAATGCCCAGACTTCCCTCTCCCTGGCCACTTCTTCTAGCTCTTCCGGGAGAATCCCAAGGCGTTCCCAGGCCAGCCGAGAGACATTCTCCCTCCAGCGTGTCCTGGGTCTTCCCCAGGGCCTCCTCCCGGTTAGACGTGCCTGGAACACCTCACCAGGGAGGCATCCTGGAGGCATCCTGATCAGATGCCCGAGCCACCTCATCTGACTCCTCTCGATGCGGAGGAGCAGCAGCTCTACTCTGAGCCCCTCCCGGATGACTGAGCTTCTCACCCTATCTTTAAGGGAGAGCCCAGACACCCTGCGGAGGAAACTCATTTCAGCCGCTTGTATTCGCGATCTCGTTCTTTAGGTCACTACCCATAGCTCATGACCATAGGTGGGGGTAGGAACGTAGATCGACTGGTAAATTGAGAGCTTTGCCTTGTGGCTCAGCTCCTTTTCCACCACGACAGACCGATGCAGAGCCCGCATCACTGCGGATGCCGCACCGATCCGCCTGTCAATCTTCCCTCACTCATGAACAAGATCCCGAGATACTTGAACTCCTCCACTTGGGGCAGGATCTCGCTCCCAACCCTGAGAGGGCATTCCACCCTTTTTCGGTTGAGGACCATGGTCTCGGATTTGGAGGTGTTGATTCCCATCCCAGCCGCTTCACACACGGCTGCGAACCGATCTAGAAAGAGCTGAAGATCACGGCCTGATGAAGCAAACAGGACAACATCATCTGCAAAAAGCAGTGACCCAATCCTGAGTCCACAAAACCGGAACCCCTCAACGGCCTGGCTGCACCTAGAAATTCTGTCCATAAAAGTTATGAACAGAATCGGTGACAAAGGGCAGCCCTGGCGGAGTTCAACTCTCACTGGAAATGGATTCGACTTACTGCCGGCAATGCGGACCAGGCTCTGGCACCGATCGTACAGGGACCGAACAGCCCTTATCAGGGGGTCCGGTACCCCATACTCTCGGAGTATCCCCCACAGGATTCCCCGAGGGACACGGTCGAATGCCTTTTCCAAGTCCACAAAACATATGTAGACTGGTTGGGCAAACTCCCATACACCCTCCAAGACCCTGCTAAGGGTGTAGAGCTGGTCCACTGTTCCACGACCAGGACGAAAACCACACTGTTCCTCCTGAATCCAAGGTTCAACTATCCGACGGACCCTCCTCTCCAGGACCCCCGAATAGACTTTTCCAGGGAGGCTGAGGAGAGTGATCCCTCTGTAGTTGGAACACACCTTCCGGTCCCCCTTCTTCTTGAATTTCCCCTTGGGATTAATAAAGTATCTATCTATCTATCTATCTATCTATCTATCTATCTATCTATCTATCTATCTATCTATCTATCTATCTATCTATCTATCTATCTATCTGTCTGTCTGTCTGTCTGTCTGTCTGTCTGTCTGTCTGTCTGTCTGTCTGTCTGTCTGTCCCTGATGTCCATGCAATGTTGCAGAGGTGTGTAGTATTGTAAGTCTTGCCTTGATTATCTATTATTCAAGGAAGTGAAAAGTATAAAACCTTCACCTTAATGTAATGGTAGGTACTTTATAAACCTTTAATCCAGTATAGGATTATGGGGAGCTGGTTCATGTTCTAGCAATAGTGAGCACAAGGCGGGAACCAATCAAGCAAGGGTGTCAGTCCATCACAAGTCACACTCACTCTCAATGTCAGTCGCTCATACTGGACTAACTTAAAGTAACCACATAACCAAACCTTCACGTCTTTGGGATGTGGGTGGAAAAGTTGAATTCCAAGTGGCAAACCCATAGTGGCTTGGGGTGAACATACAAACTCCACACAGGTAATGCATGGACCTGGATTGAAATCCAAGTCTTTGAAGATCTGACGTGACAACACTAACTAATACAACTCCATGCCTTTCTGATACTGTTTAATGAGCATAATTTATGATGAATCAAATTTTCTTTCATAATTTTTTACATATTTAAACAGTAGACAGTCAATTTATTTGTATTACTTTTACATGTGCATGGTAAATGTCTTCAAGATGGATGTGTTTAATTTCTGTGTCTACTGTATTTACAGTTTGCACTGCACAAATTCACCATAGGCTTCTGTTTAACTCATGGTAAAAGAGTTTGAGACACCCAGTTGTGCACCTTACAGTATTATACTTTATTTTGGGGCACTGTTTGTGTGGAATGTGCATGATCTCCTCGGTCTGTTTTGCTCTCACATCACATTAATTGTCCCTGTATAAATGAGTGAAAGTGTGTGTCTGAACCTTCCTTTCAAAGGCTGGCATAACATCCAAACATGGTTTCTGCCTTGCTTTCAATGCTGTTAGTATAGAGACCCCCAACCCTGAAATATATTAAACAGATTGCCGTGATGGTTCTGAACGTTGATAGTCATTCAGATGGAAAAGCGGACATTTTTCTGTTCCCTGCTGTTTTTGATGCTTAGTAAGAGCTGTGTGATTTTTTAAATTCTTTAGATATGTAATAAGAAAATTCTAGTTATAAAATTTACTAGACTGGGTGTTTTATAAAGAGGTAATGACATTTATAAAAACACAAATCTACCAAGTTAACTCAGGAAGGGTTTATTTAAAGAGTCAGAGCAGGTGGTTATGAGTTGTGAGAACAAGGCTTTTAATGAAGATGCTAGTGGGTGATATAAATGGACATTTGGTCTTCAGCCCCCACACCAAGCCTCTAGCAAGTAGCCCACACCGTTAAATGTGGCAGATAGTTTACAGAGATGAAAAGAAAAACAATCTTTAGTTACAGAATGCAATGTCCAGTTCTAAAATTAAACTGAAGCAAAAAATAGAAAATGAATGGGAGCAAAGTAGATGGAGACCAAAGTGTAAGGGCTGTTCTGAAATTAAGCCTCGGTTTCACATTTAACACTTCAACTACACATAAACTACTGATCTTTATTATTAAATGATTGACATGAATACTGAAGAATTTCTTTATCTTTTATCACTTACTGAAATACATATTGAGGGTTACATTTTGTCACCTTTTTTTCTTCCTGAGCCCCATTTTCCATTGCAGGGTCCTGGAATTACATTTTTAATTTACAAGTTTTTTCAAGCAACTTCAACCAATCATATAGTTTGAGAAAAACTAAATAATTTATGTATACATATACAATACATCCATCTCATGATTGTTCTTGGTTATTAGTCATATTATGTAGCAACTTGACTAGATGGGCATGATAAAAAGAAGGAAGCTTATAAGAGGGGGGCAATAGGTGAAGCCTTGGGTAACATTCAACATGACAAAGTAACAGTGAAGCCTGCACAAGTCAGTCTGACTGGGTCCTTTTTAAACATTAACAGGAGAAGCATCGCATTAGATAATACTAAACAATAAATCATTATCACCTATTAAGGCAGCTTGTTTACATTGAAATGTATGTTATATGCTTTTCAATGCATACTTACGTATTGTCAGGTATGGCTCATCAATAAGTGGCATATTACCCAAAGGTTAAAAACAGAGACATACACTGAGATAAAATACTTTCTGGACAAAATATTTTATATAGACACAAAGTTTCTTTTAGAAACACATGAGCTTAAGCTGATTTTAGATAATCCTTGGTTCCAATAACTATCTATGAAAATTAACTGAAAAACCAGAGCAACTGAATTTTGGAAACTTTTTTTTTTTTTTTGCAACAGAAACCTGCCAGTAGGCATTGAGGTGTAATGGTTAAGGATTTGGACTTTGTAACGCTGTAAATTACCTTGACTACAGGTGTCAGCCAAGTAATAAGAAAATAAAGAATTTTCAGAAGGAGCTGATGCCAATCCAGCTCATCTCCCAACCTCTACCTGCTGGCTTCAGCTTACGCATACCCAAAAGGGGAAGCTGGCTTTAAAAGTTCAAAATAAAAGAAATTACCTAAAAATATTTCAAAATGATCTACAAGAGAGAAAGTGACAGTAAATGTCTGACATATAGATAGATAGATAGATAGATAGATAGATAGATAGATAGATAGATAGATAGATAGATAGATAGATAGATAGATAGATAGATAGATAGATAGATAGATATGGACAAAAAGGACAACAAAGAATCTTTATAAATAAAGAGTTTACTAACCAAAATCAAGAGTAGAGTAAAAGGAGCAAAAAGATACAAAAAAAGCAAAAAAGGGCCTGCCTAAAAAAAGGCAATCTAAGGTGAAAAGGTCCAAACTACAAATCCAGAAGCCAGTCAATGAAGCAAAGCAAGAAAGAATCCAAATAAACCAGGATAATCAAGACACACAACATAGACAGTAACCTCCATGATTGTCAAGGCACCTTTTCTAGGTCTTGCTTCTGACATTGTAGGTAAAACCTGAAGGAGAACCCAGAAGCAGTTACATCAGCATAGCCACACCTCCTGGGGCTCCACCCACAAAGTACAGGGAATGTCAGCATAATTAAAATAACAGTGCATAAATGACATAAATCATAAAAAATAATACAACAAATAAATACAAGTCAGGAAAAATCAAGTATAAAATCAAATTCCTGAGGGTTGTGATCACCAACCTTTTGGTATCTGCTGCTGCCTCTTCAGTCTGTCAATGAGGCTCTATTACTGTGGCGAACATTGTTCCAAAGCAGACAGGTACCTCTTAAATTTATGATAGACTAGTGGCTATTATGTCCCACATCATGAAGACCTTCAAGAGGCTGATCTATGACTATAAGAGTTCCCTTGTGAAAGACCATTGGCACCTAGTAGAGTATGAATATTTTGGAAAAATTTGAATGGATAATGCAATTATCTGCCTATTCCACAAAGCTTATTCCCATCTGGATAAAGCTGGCAGCATTGTTAGGATTATGTTTTTTGATTTTGCCTGTGCCTTCAATACCATCCAGCCATTCCTTCTAAGGAGTAAGTTCTGAGATATGCAGGTGGACGAACCTATGATGTCCCGAATAAGACCACAGTTTCTGAAGCTCAAGGACTGTCTCTAAGGTGGTGTGAGCAACACTGGACCACCACAAGGAACAGTCCTGTCTCCTTTTCTGCTCATCATGTTCACTTCATACTATAAATATAACAGCAGGTCATGTCACTTGCAAATGTTCTTCTAAGATTCTGCACTAACGGAATGTATTGAGAAGAGGGATGAGATCAAGTACTTGCCCTTTTAAATTGTATTTTGTTTACTTAAAGTTACAGCTCTGTATTTAATCCCTTGTAGATGATTGTCGCAAAATCGCTTCAAACTGCTTCTGGCCTCAATGCAGCCGAAGTGGCATATGTATCCCGTCAATGCTGGTCCATGCATATTCGATACGTACCAAAGATTGTGTTGGAAACACTTGTCATGCCATCTGGCAGTCGTAGTGGAAACTACATCCGCCTGATGGAAGCGAAGTGTTGGCGTGGCCGTGCACGTGGATTTTGGCTGCTAATTTCGAGAAATTGTCCAAATTTGAGGAAAGTTGTGCTAAGATAAAAATATGTACCAGCTTATTGTTTGCTTGTGTGCTATATTCAAATTAACAATCTCCACTTAATTTAGCATCTGCTTGACAGCAAAAACACAAATAATTTCTTTTTTTATATAATTGTAAATAAATTTAGGCAACAAGGGGTTAAAGTGTGCACAGGTAAGAACTGCAGACCCATTTTTTTCTCAGGAGACTTTTCCTTTAATGCGGGTAGTGACATACTTTACATTATTTTTAACTCTGTGATGATCAATGCAATTTTCTATGTTGTAGTGTGCTGGGCCAGCACCGTCACTTCAAGAGAAGCCCACCAAATCAACAAGCTGATTAAAAAGACTTAGTTATGGGACACACTCTCGACTCACTGGCGATAGTAGTGGAGGAAAGAATGAAGGCAAATTGATGGCCATTATGAACAATGCTACATTTCCTTTCTCTGACACACTGTGTTTGAGTACTTTAGCCAATTAATTATTCAGCAGAAGGGTGTCAAAAAGACACTGTGGGGACTCCTTTATAAAAATGGTAGTAAGCCTGTATAATGGCTCACTGTGATTGCTGTCTTATCTGTAGCCCAGTCAGAGGTTTTCTGCTTTTTATAATTTGTTGCATGTGTTTGAGGAGGGTTGCTGTTGTTGCTTGATCTTCATGCCCTGCTGATGAAAATTATGTAATGGCAGTATATTTGTAAAAGCCAACAGGGAAGCCTTATATTTGCTCCTTTCCCTTCTTAGAAAAGAAGCCAGCAGTATGATGCCTCTGTTTCAAAGAACCACACAGTCCTGATGCAGAAAGAATAGGTATATAGAAAATTGTTTTATTCTAATTATTTACTGGTGGTTAGTGATGCTACCAGACAGCTCCAGAGTCGTGTAGTATGTTTAAGTCTTTGTGTTCTTTCCATGTTATTTTGATGTGTCCTTTTTCACCTCAAAACTTTTCAATTCTAATCTTGAGGTGTTGCTGTTTTCATTTAGGCAATCCATAGCCAATATATTTTACTTGGCATAGTCTCAGTTTTTTTAACTTTAAAATCCATATTGCTGTATTTTATCAGATAATGATGATATCAGAAAGCATCATATTGACCTGATAACATTCAAGACAGACCAGGCATCAGTATCCTATTGTTTGATTAAATTATTGTGTCATGAACTTGTTGGATTATTGATCAGGCAGTTAATCAGGCAGCAAGGGACCTGGGGCCTCATGTATAAACGGTGCATACATACAAAAATGTTGTGTACTCCTGTTTCCACGCTCAAATCATGATGTATAAAATCTAAACTTGCCGTAAAGCCACGCACATTTTCATGCTAGCTAAAACCCTGTCGTACGCAAGTTCTCCGTTCGGTTTTGCAAACTGGTGGCAACCAGTGTCAAAGCAGTGCTTTTGTTCAAGTGTGGTTTCCCTTTCTGTTTTTGTTACTCTCACTGCACCTTCTTCTTTCAACTGCTCCCATTAGGGGTTGCTGCAGCGGAATATTTTCCATATTACTCTCACTGCACCACTTGGAGTATTTATATCACTGTATCTGAGTGTGGAATCACAGCTCTACAGCAGCTGATCGGAAAGAGAATTATCGGTATACAGCATCAAGCACATGCTGCCTCAGCCATGCACTATTTGAACTGCTCTCACACAGCAAATGCTTCAGAGCCTTTCCTGTACTGACCTTGCGGTTCAGAAACAGTTTCATCCCAAGAACTATAAACGCACTCAATCAGTTCATCAAGTGCTCCTTGTAGAACTGCTTGTACTTATTAGTACAATCACATCATTGTAAACTTGTGATAGTTATAATATTGCACAACCTGAGCTACTTTATAAATTGCATATTTACATATGATGATGATAATATTTTTAAGATGAAATGCAGCAAAATAGGTTTATTATATTATACAGATAAAACTAATAACTAATTAAACATGTGAGGACACAGTGTCGCAGCGCTAGCAAGGAACTGGCTCTCCTTTCATGGATTGTTCCTGCCTCGCGCTGTATTCTTGCTGGGGCTGGCGCGACCCTGGAAGGATAGATGGATAGAATAATTAAACATGTACTATGAAGGTATTTCAATGTTCCTTAAAAGTTTTGAAGAATCGGCGTTCTCAGCTTACAGATGGCTTAACGTCTATTACAGAGCTGATTGTGTGGCGATTAGGTATTTGGAGAAAGAAAAGGAAGAACAGGAATGGGGGGTTAGTACGTTTGAATGAGACAGTACTGCTGCTATAAATTATTTCATCAAAGGTTGTGCACAGCACAGCAAGTATCTTGCATGAGGCATGAGCAATCACTGCGCCACCGTGTTCCTATGTTTAATACATGCTTTAATTCCTATTATCATGAAAATATCAAGTATACATCTCAGTATTTTAATTATTCAGAGAGCTGTAATATCATGAATGTAATGGATTCTGTGTCGTGTCGGAGGTAGAGAAAGCCTGTTTAAGAAGCAACGTAGTGATTAACACACACAGAGCATATAGAAGAACATATACAAAACAAAGCATTTAATGTGCTAGTTTAGTTACAATGGGATTTGAGAAACTAGTAAATTAAACGATTTTAAATGACAAAATAAACTACGTGATTAAAGTGGAAATTTCGAGATTGAAGTTGACATTTTGTGCTTTTTTTTCCACTGTGTGCCTATTTTTTTTTCCTTTCTCTGTACCCTAATAAGCTTTCATATGACATTCAGACGTTGAGTTATGACTCACTTTTTCACGGCAACTTTGATATCTGACGTCTTTTTTTATTTCAGGCACTGTGCGACTTTGTGAACTTGAGCTTTTGAGGTTCTCTGACACTATGTCACTCGATCAACTTCCTTTTGTTGTTTATACCACTGTTTAAACCAACAAATAGTACTTTTTCCTTGCTTCCACTTGGTATTCGCTGAAATTCTTCTATTTTCCCCTGAGCTTAAGGGCTATTTATATTGATTTGCAAATTCAAAGAGGTGTAATTCTGGGAGGAGACGGGGCTGGACAGCAGGCACATGCGTTACTTTTCACCCTGACCGGGATATATGGATCAGAAGAACGTTGACGTTTGTGAACGCAGAGATTTATGCATCTGGGTTTTTTTGTGCGTACGCACATTTCCACTTTTGTCCTTACGCCATGCTTTAGTGTAAATTCTACACACGCCGTTATGCATGAGGCCCCTGGTTGGTTTGTGCAGGAAAGTTCCAGGGCGTTAAGTCAACTCAGGAGTTGTAGGAGTGACGTTATGTAACACCTGTTGTTTCAAATAAGTTTGAAATAAATTTACAACTTAGGAATTTTTCCAACTGGTTATTGGAATATTACAGAACTGTAGGTAAGTTAATGTTAATTTTAGATATGTTCCCACACATAAAAGACAATTCTGGTATGGTCCCATCAGAATTTTCATGCCTAAAACACCACTGATGTCAGGCCAGTCCAGTAAGCTATTTTGGCTGGCCTTGTCTTTCCTTTTAAATTATTATTCTTATGTTTTTATTTTGCTTTTTAAGATACTTATGTTTTTTTGATTTCTCCAGCACCTTCAATACTCTTCAGCCAACCCTGTTAAGGGGTAAACTCTGAGATTTGCAGGTGGATGAGCCTATGGTATCCTTGGTAAATGGACTATCTGTTGTGCACACTGCAGTTTGTGAGACTCAAGGACTGTGTCTCTGATATGGATGTGAGCAACACTGGGGCACCACAAGGAACAGGCCTGTCTCCTTTTCTCTTCACTATGTACATTTCAGATTATAAATAAAACATAATTCTGCAGTTTGAGGTGTTTTAATAAGGGGTGAGACTGAGTGTAGGAGTCAGGTGGAGAAGTCTGGTTCTTGGTACAGAAAGAATTGCCAACAACTTAACATCAACAAATCCAAGGAACTGGTTATTGACTTTGGTGCACCAAACAGCCTCTATGTCTGGTCACTATTGAGGGAATATATATAGAGGTGGTGCAGTCCTCCAAGTACTTGGGGGTCCACATTAATAACAGGTTGGACTGGTTTCAGAACACAGAGGAACTATATAAGACAGGGCAGAGCAGCCTCTTTTTCCTTAGGAGATTGCATTCCTTAAATATGTGAAGTGACATCCTTCATGTCTTCTATAACTCTGTGATGGCCAGTGTGATTTTGTACATGGTGTGCCAGGCTGGTAACATTACTTCAAGTGAAGTCCACTGATTCAATAAGCTATTTAAAAGGGATGGCTTAGTTATAGGACACACACTGGATCACCTTAGTGTTATTATGAACAATGCTGCACATCATCTCTCTGACACACTAACACTGAGTACTTTCAACCAATTAATTATTTAGCAGAAGTATGTCAGGAAATGCTACTGGGGCTCCTTTATACCAACAGCAACATGCCTGCATAATGCCTCACTGGTGCTGTGACAGCCAAGTGAAAACTTTTCTTTCTTTCGAAATTTCTTGCTTTATAGTCATTTATTTACTTACTTACTTATCTATTTATGTATCTATTTATTTAAAGGTCTTCTGTAATAAGCTAAATTTCTCCCTGAGGACAAATAAAGATCTATCTATCTATCTATCTATCTATCTATCTATCTATCTATCTATCTATCTATCTATCTATCTATCTATCTATCTATCTATCTATCTATCTATCTATCTATCTATCTATCTATAAGTGTACATACTGAAATATATACAGTAATGTCAAAGAGGGTTTTCTGAGGAAAGCTGTGAATATAACTTTATTTTGTTTGCTTAAAGTGACAATTGTCTAGTTAATGTGTGTGCAGGAATACCGACTATGGCCATGCTTCTTATCACCTGTAAAGTATGTTGATAACATTTTATGTTGCAAACAATATAAAACACAGTTGTTTGAATCAGCTTGCAGTCTTATTCATAACAATATTCATTACACTATTAACCTGTGTTGTAATTGACACTTTTTTTAGATAGATAGATAGATCTGTCACATGCACTTGGGAAACAACTTCAGCACTCCTTAAATGCTAATTCCTCCCAAGTCATGGGTTAGCGCTGTCACCTAATGCCTCTCTTCTTCTTCTATTTTCAGAACTAAAGACTGAAAGCTTGACGACTTCAGGCATCCCTTCCAGCTTCTGGTCACCTAAAATCATCCCTTTCCACCTTTTCTGCCTCATAACTGGGCTCAGCTACCATCTTGATTCAGTCTAGCACTGGCATTGTGCCCAGAAAGACATCACCTTGATCTCTTGTTAAACTCATTGTTTTTGTTTTTCCACCAATTTAACGAGGACCCAACCTTTTGTGCTTTTGTTTGTGCTTTATTCACAATAGAAAGAGCTTTATTTTTCCCCTGGAGGAAATTTGACTTTTTGCAGAAGCTAAATAATTAAATATACTGCATGTATACCAGAATGACTAAAAAGAAAAAAAAACATCTGACGGTCGCAGTGTAGTGCTTTAGATATGAAATATGTTTTTTTTTTATTGGTGATGCTGAAGTGAATATAAATTGTCCTCTTTTCATAAACTTGGACATCACAATGTCACTATGGTTAGTGCTGTTGTCTTATAGCTCTGAAGTCGTGCTCTTTGATCGCACACTTGATCACTGTCTTTGTGAACTCTACACATTTTTCCTATTTGTGGTATTTTCCTCTACATGTCAAAGACTTGCAGATTAATTTAATCCAGCTCCAAACAGCTTCTCATACAAGTGGTGTCCCATCCAAGGTTAGCTCCAAGTCTTGAGCCTGATTCCAACCCACACAAACTGGAAATCAGATAAAGCAATTGTGAGATTGGATTGATACCTGGATGGATGGATGATGCCTTCTTTAAGGGTTGCAGAATGATCCTGTTGCCCCCTCAGACAGATTCCTGTCACTAACTATATGCAGCTTGCAGGGTTTCTCTTTGCCTGTTTGGGTTTTCTCTGGATAAATCCAAAGGTGTGTATGTTAGATTATTACTAAAGTTATGAAGTGTGATTGAGTGACTGCACTATTACCTCTTTTTTGCACTTCATAAAGTAGGCTAAAAAATGAATGGAGAGTTTATTACTTTCAGAACATCTTCTTTTTGATATAAATAACTTGCTGGTCCCCATCTTTCCTGTGTGCTTTGTATATCAGCTACCTAATATGCCATACCCCTTTAGATGAATAAATTCACACTATACAATATGTTTTTTTTCTCCATATGAAACCTTGGTTTGTGTAATGGATAAATGGCTCCCTAAATAGTTGAAGTAATTATCAGAAAACGTGTTGTCTATATCATAAAGCTAAAGTCCAATAAGTCATATAGAGTTGTATGCATCATAAGGCATTTATATCCTATAAGGGACTAAAGCCTCCAAAAATGCAATAAAACAAAATGTGAATTAATTGTGTGATAATATCAAAAGCTCTATTTATTTTACATTTTGGGTTGTTCTTAAAATGACACCATTTTTTTCTTTTAAACAAAATGCAGTCGGTTCTAGCCACTAACCACAAAGTCCCTTGAGCCTTCATGTTTCTAACCACACTAGCTGCTGGCATACTGAATCAAAGTAGTTTGATGAAATCAATTATTCATTCCACTCTGCTGTTTCCTGCCTGATATTTATAGTTAATACTTCTAGTACCAAACCATACAAAATGAAACGTTCATTCAACAGAAACTACCACTACAATCCAAATTGGCAGATTTATATTTCTATCTCTGTGATAGGCATGGCGAGATTACAGTGGTCAGAATGGCGGACCTCTCAAAGATGGGTCGTCAAAAGTGGAGTAAATAAAACATTTTTTTTCCTTTTGTTTTTTGTTTTATTTGTATTCCAATTAAAAAACAGTACCAGCTAATGAAGTATTCTACATATCATGAAGTTACATATGTTTACATATATTATTGTTATGTTTGTTGGTTTTGACTTTTGCGGTTTTTTCTTTAAATGTTCTGCTGGTCCTTGTTCTTTGCAGATGGAGCCACAGAAGGTGGTTCCACCTTGATGTTGCTGTGCCTCTGCCCTCACTAAGGCTAAATAAGTAAGCTGAGAAGGCTCGGGAGCAGGAGATCATTCATTTACTTGGGGCGCATGAGTACTGTTATTTATTATGGTTGGATTTTCCGGTTTTCTGGATATTCTTGCTCTGTTTTAAGAATTCATTTAGGGTTCTTGTTTGCTTAAGATTGCTTTTTGAGGTAACCCTTGTTCATCTTTTTGCTCTGTTGAGCTGTTATTTGTATTATTCTGTGTTTGTTAACAGAAGAAAATTTATTGATTTTGTAAAGAATTTCATATTTTTCCTTTTTATTCAAGATGAGGATTAATGGTGATCCCTCTTCTTGTGGGACTTTTGTTATATTTTTATGTATTTCTAGTTGCCCCATATTTGGGCCTACTCCAACTGAAGCAAGCAGGTAGTACCTGGGGCCTAACTGGGTTAAGGTGACACCAGGAGAGAGCAAGGCAGATTCTGGCATGCTTGAGTGGCAGCCTTTGGAGACCTCATGCCATTTTGCCTTTGTGGAAGACTCCAAATTATAACGCTACAATAATATGTGCTGACTCACTGTAGTTTTTGTGCACTTCACATTAGAAAGATATATGAATGCATTTTTTATCTTTCTTTACCCAATTTAGTCTTAGGAGACATTTCCAGTGTTCACTTGTGAAAAGGTAATTGGCTACAGTTACTTACATCAATACCAGTCATTCTCTGCACAAATGGGGAGAATTCCCTTCATGCAGACTCTGATCAGACTAGCAATCAAGTCTGAGCCCCTGGTACTGTGAGACAAGAACACAAGTTCTGTGCCACTATGCACCCTCATTAAACACATATATTAAATAAGCTGATTAAAACTAAAGCCACACATATAATGTTCATTCAGTTCCTTGATTACATACTATACACGTGTTGAATCTCTCCTACTACTATGGATGTCGTAGTACCCAAATTTTTGTATTTAGTACCAATTTCAGAGAAATTTCTAGGTTTGTATTCAATAGGCTGTGTCTGCATTGTAATAATTGCATGTCTCTGTGATGCGCTTCTGTTAACACAGTGCTTGTCATATTACCAGATTGATAGGCGTGTGCTTCAAAGTACTTAAACACTAAATACATTTTATTTTGTCTTAACATGTAGAGCAGTTAATTTCATTACCAGCATAGATAAAACAAATAGCTACTTCGTTTGAAACTCCCCTCAATTTTTACTTGCTACAACAATCCAATATCACCCTGAGTCCACTTATCTGTAGCCACACAATCAGAGAATGAATGCAATGCTTGTGTTCCTTCATCGGGAAAGTGTAGGACATGGTATTAAAAAGTGATTTATTCTACCATCTATAAGTTAATTATTACTCATATCTAATTGATTTCAAGCTCTCTCAAAACATGTACAAATCTATTTCTGAACTAAGTCCATAATGGATGTTTTGCCCCTTCATTTTTCAATAATAAGCATCACTCTGGCAATCATATGTTGAAATTCTCCTACCTCAAACACAAAACATTTCCAGACATGACTTCTGCTATTTTTCTTTTCAACATGTGTTAATAAGGTGCTGTAGCACTCTGAGCATTTTTCATATGTAGTTTTTTATCATGTGTTATTGCACCTTATGTAGTTAAACAGCTACCAACTTTCACTTTGGTGCAAATACTTTAAAAACGCTATTAACGTTATGTTTTCGGCATTTTCATATTGACTTGGTACCAAAGTATCAGTTCTTATGACACCCCTACTCCCTACTTGTCACTATATCGGCAACAAGTAGGAAATATCTTTTTTAAATAGTGCAATCAGAATTGCGAAATGACACAACGTTTTTGCAAAATACTGCAATTAAAAATATTTTTGAGTGAAAGGAATAAGTTTAAAGTTAAAGTATCATAAAAATGGTTTATTGTAAAAAAAAACATGTGAGTGCCTTAAGGAGTCACCGGAACCCAACTAATAATTCCAAATAGCCATAAGATTTTAAAAATAACAATAACATATAAACAAAAGGAGAAATCAAAGAACAGTCAGCCTTAATGAGTACAAGCTGGCTTCTGCTCCTGTCTAAATTGTGAGGTATCATCTCAGTTTCCCAACTCTCAAAAAAACAACTAGGTTGTCTTCCTTTCATCTCCTGTTCCTTTCTTTCTCTGTGTCTTCTTAGAACTTTTTTCTGTCATACCAAAGAGCCTTCACATCAAGTAAAATAAAATGGACCTTTTCAAACCTCCTGGGTTGATGAATCTACCTCAAGTTTCAGGGATACCAGCTTACACTGCCCTCTACTGGCCCCAGTAACACTGCAGCCCTGACCCGACCTTACAGTGGGCTCTTTGTATTGGGAAGTAGGGTCATGTAGAATACTTGTGCTGCCTAATCTTAGCCAGGAGATATTTTGTTAATCGAATGCTTTTCCTCCATGGCTTCACTAAAGCATCCTTGGGAAATTATAGAGATACACTTCAAATTGGATTATCTCTTTCTCTCACTCTCTCTTTTTTCTTTGACCCTTAACCTGTGCCTTCACCTCACCCCACGGAAACCCCTAACTAATTATCCTCTCATTGCAATTGAGACACATTTTGAGAATGGATCCTGCAGGCATAGAATACAGAGTACTGAAAAAAGGCCTCCTCTGTGCTATGTGTGGTTTGAGTTAAGCTTAGTTAAATATTTTTGGTAACACTAGGTGCATCTGTTAGTCAGTTATTGTGAAAAGATCTTCACAAACTGGGACTAGGAGCTACCTATAATGTACCTGTTAGTCACTTACTGATATGTAATAAAACTTTCACAATGTCTCTGTGTTATATAGTAATATGTGAGAAACCGATGCATTAAAACATGCCTTAAAGAAGACCATTCTCAAAGGTTAAAAAGTTGGGTTTTTTTCCAAAAATTATAATAAATAATTTAATACTAATAGAACAACACTCAGATAGAGCACAGTACTGGGGCACAAGAGACAGCACTGTTTCTTCACATTGCTGGGATTGTCATTCATTTACTGATGAGGGTACCTTTGTGCAGACAGAATTTTCCCCATGTGCTCCTCGCATGGTCCAAAGACAGGCTATCAACTGCCCCAACATAAGTGTCAGTTGGAATGTGTGAGTTTGCCAGCACTGGAATGGTGTCCTGTCCATTATAATCATTACTTTTTTCCTGTTTCTACAGGGATTGGCTCCAATTTTGACCAAGAGAAAGGAACAGAAACAGATGGATAAATAGAGGAATATCAATAACAATTTCTCTCTAGATCAGAAATATAAAATGTAACGGTGCCACATAGTGCAATATTTTCTGTCTATCTGTGCTGTTGTATTTGTCCAGATACTGCATTAGAATCGAATGAATTCCCTGCCTGTGAACTTCAGAACAATGGGGTGTTTGTCTCATGGCAGCCTTGTGACATGTTTCTAGGTGGATGTTGCAAGTTGCTATGGACACAAGTTTTGGTGCCACCAGAGGCCTTTTAAAATACAGCAGCCCGCTGTTGAAACTCAGTGACTTTGTAGAAAAGAAGCAAACGCATTACTGATTGGTAGTTGGTATGCAATAACTGACTGCAAAATGGGGAGATCACCAGCTGGGAAATCCATTATCAGGGGATTAGGTCACCTGAAACAGTAAGTCTAGGGGTTAACTGGAGCAGCTGGGTAGATGATCAGGGACGTCTTGAGTGGCAGGAGATGGGAGCTCCTCTACATTTCCCTAGTGAGACTGATGCAGTTTTATTCATCAGGATTAGTGTTGGTTTCATCCTATCGACCTGCTTTGCCAGTCCATAGCATATCTCATTTTTCACTGCAGTTGTGTTTAAGCTGGAGTCTTTGTTTTATAGATAAAGAATGTTTAAACAATGCATTCATAGATCATCTCTTAATTTGCTGCTTATATGTGTGTGTGATTTGTCAGATTAATAGGAAATATAGTAAATTCTGGACTTTTGTGATCTGTGGGGTGAGTTATTTGAGAGTGTATTGCCTATATTTTTGTTATAAGTTCCACAATAATTAATTTTGTGTTTATACTGTATGTTAATCAGTTTCTTTCACTCCTGATTAATAACGTAAGTTGATTTTTGGTAAGGGGTGGGAAGGTTTTGGAAATACAGTGAATATGTTGGGCTTCTGTTAGAACATTGCACCATTCTTGATGGGGAGGTGAGGTATAGCAGGTTACCCTTGGTATAGGTAGCACTATTTCAGTGCTTTTGGTTTTTCTGTGCTGTTGAATCAATACAGCACACCTTCTTCTTCCTCTTCTTTCGGCTGCTCCCATTAGGGGTTGCCACAGCGGATCATCTTCTTCTATATCTTTCTGTCCTCTGCATCGTGTTCTGTTACACCCATCACCTGCATGTCCTCTCTCACCACATCCATAAACCTTCGCTTAGGCCTTCCTCTTTTCCTCTTGCCTGGTAGCTCTATCCTTAGCATCCTTCTCCCAATATACCCAGCATCTCTCCTCTGCACATGTCCAAACCAACGCAATCTCGCCTCTCTGACTTTGTCTCCCAACCATCCAACTTGAGCTGACCCTCTAATGTACTCATTTCTAATCCTATCCATCCTTGTCACACCCAATGCAAATCTTAGCATCTTTAACTCTGCTACCTCCAGCTCTGTCTCCTGCTTTCTGGTCAGTGCCACCGTCTCCAACCCATATAATATAGCTGGTCTCACTACCATCCTGTAGACCTTCCCTTTCAATACAACACACCTTAGACAGGCAAAATTAGTGTGGGATGAACCTTCTAAGAAAGGATGATTTAAATGAGACATACAAATATGCAGATAGAATTGAAAGAGTGTAAAATGAGGTATCACCTACTCCTATTAAGGAGACCAGTACTGTAAGGCTGGCATCAGATAAAATACAGTAAAATGACATCACATTTTGGTAACAGTGATTTTATTTTAGCAAACCTATACTGAAACATCATATTCTAAAAAAAAATATAAAGAATCTAAAACAAATACTGAACAACTGCACAAGGTAAAACATGGTCCCTCACAACACCACAAGTTTCTGAATAGTACTAAGAAGTTGCAGCGTGATATGCGGAAAGTGAGAGAAACAATAAATAGCTTGGAAGAAGTTGCTGGCTGCAGGCTCCAAGGTCATGGAAGAAGGAAATGAATGCATGGAATTATGTGCTCCATGTGTCTTTAAGAACTTAGCTGCTCCAAATCCATAACTGGTACTTCTCTGCCATTCAGAGTATGTTTCACTGTTTCAGTGATTCACATTCAGGAAATTAGCTTGAACATACAGATGTGTGCCCTGCAACTCTGGGGAATTAAGGATACTTTCTCTGTGAGTTGCAGTTACTCATTTTCCTTTTTAAAGTTACTGAAATTAAGTAGGTGAACAGAACATTTGTGGCATGTTTCACTTTAGAAAGGGAGGTGGTAGGGAGGACTAGTGAGTAATGAGTGGGGTTGAAGCTACTTACTAGAGTCACGTCTACTTATGGCTCTCACCATGAAACTGAGGAGTCACTACGTCTGTTTGAGCTTGAGCTATGAGTCTTACTTTGTAAATGCCTTTATGACTCATGAATGAAAGTTAATCAATCTCATTCATAAATGTGTGGGGAAAAAAAAAACATCCATCATCTGCAAAAACTGAAGAATGTGTTTTGTCAGTGAAACTAAGCGTTTAATGTGGGACATCATTACAAAGGGGGAGTGGGAAGTCCGTAGACTTTGATGTTATGCGTAAGCCATGATCCCAGCAAGATTTGCAGAAATTTTCTTCCATACTTTAACAACCTTTTGACACGTGCTATTTGCTAACCGGATGGTAGTCCATGAATAGATCGACTGTTTGTTGTTTTGGAGTGTAGTAGTTTGCTGTAGACACATTTTGTAGTCCTTTGGGAAACCTCCAAAGCAAACGTTCTGTGCTTCATTTGTCTGGGTAAGTTTGCATAATATTACTTGCTGCAGAAGGTCACATGTAACATTAGCATGTCCATTCTCATTGTCTTGACACTTGCTGCAACCCAAAACATCAATGCTGTAATTTCTAAATATCAATCTGTACATACACTCTTAAAAATGATGGTTCTTTAAAGGCTCTGTATGGTTCTTGGCTGGTTTGTATAATACCTTGTAGAACTATTGTTTGATAAAGCACTGTTTCATTCTGGGAAGTTCTCTTTAAATATGAAGCTGGTTCTTTGTGCTTTTTAATATGTGAAAAAAAATGAAGTCTTTATTATATGGTAGTACATTAACAGATTAAGAAAACTTGGACTTAGCCTGTGGTATTGTAAGCGGTAAGAGTCCTTTTAAAATAATGGTTCATGGATATTTACAAATCTATTACCATCTATTACCAGATCTAAATAAATAAAAATTCTTTCTGGAATTTTCATGTGGATGGGTCTTTTGGGAACTGTTCACCTTTGGCATTGCTCTGAAGAATCACTCTGCCTCCTTTTATTAAGAGTGTAGGGTGGCACAGCAGTTAGCACCTGAAAAAGAAATGTCAGTTTATTTCCCTACTCCAGTCACTGTTTGAGTGAAGTTTGCAAGTTTCCTCTGTGGTTGTACAGATACTCCAATTACCAGCCTGATCTTAAAGACATGCTGGCTGAGATGATCACTTAATCAAAATTAGCCTGATCTAAATGAGTATAGCCTGAGTGTGATGGTGCCCTGTATTGGAGTGGCATGAGGCATTTCTGTGACTCTGTAATCAAAAATGTGTTTAGACGTAAGGACATTTATGTCTGCAACTGAACTGCCAAGGTTGTTCTTATGAACTATTTGGTGGCTATCTGATGATTCTAAGCCATGGACAAGTGTGAAAGGTTTGTATACAAATTAATTGTTTTTCATAAGAAATTCTATTTTAATGAGATTGGACAGAGGAATGATACAGCCCAGATTGGTCACAGCAGGTGTGTAAACAATAGATGGCTTGTAAAAATAAGCAATCCATCCATTCCAA
This sequence comes from Erpetoichthys calabaricus, assembly GCF_900747795.2. NCBI lineage: Eukaryota > Metazoa > Chordata > Cladistia > Polypteriformes > Polypteridae > Erpetoichthys > Erpetoichthys calabaricus. Next base: position 103,899,926 of record NC_041395.2, read on the forward strand.
GAAGTAGGTTGTGTGTATTGTCATTCGCCCTTGAAATTTTCACTTTCCTTTATACACTGAATATTTAAACACTGCAATTTGTGCTATGTTAACTAAAATGTACTTTGGGCAATAAGTGAAACACGCAAGCAACAAAACCTGATTTCTTTTTTCTTGTGATCAAGCTTGTTCTTTTCACACCAGTTATTCATGTACTATGTAACAACAGAACACCCAATGAGATGGAAAGTGAGTACTCGGAGTTCTGCCTTTGTCACCTGGATTAACCTCACAACTTCTCAGTGTGATTCCCTACTGAGTCCATTAGGGCTTCTCTTTTTTGGCTCCAGGAAACATACTTTGCAATGATCCCTTTCAAATAGTGAAAGTTATGTTTTTACTTGCTGAAAGGTGTTGATGGATTATATTCCTTTCACCTTGGCTCTTCTACCAGCTGTCAAGTCGACCAAGGGCTCAGTAATGAATTTTATTATCTTTTTTGCAGGCCCATCCAAAGACCAACAGAATATTCACATCTCTGCTTTTGCTACAGTCAATTTTTATGCTGCTTGACAAATTTTGGCACAGTAAACAAACCGTGCAGATCTCCGACTTACCATTTATCTAAGTGGAACTCGATTTGGAATAGCACCATGCTGAGAGTGTCTAAAAATATTTTAGGTTTGTGCTAAATAAACAATTCCTTCTTGTATTTTCTTTACAGTTTTGCCTATTACACTAACTTAGACCCTCATTATTCAGTGTTCAAGGACAGTGTTGGCTACTAAATTAGTGATTACATACACTATATGCCTGCAAAGTGATAGAGTTCTTACACTTTCAAGAAATTGGTTGCATTTTCCCAGCCCATTGACTGACTCTATGGCATTTGCATGTACTTTTCATGTCTGTGTGGACTTTTCGCTGTTCTTTGGTGTCTTTCAACATCTGAAGCACATGTAGCCTGGATTTATTAGTGTCTCTAAACTGGCCTGGTCTTAGAGAACATGGATAGGAGTGTGAATGTGCACTGTAATGGAGTTTTCATCCAGACATGTATCCTGTTATACGTCCAACATTAATTAAATAGGTTCCAACTCCTTACCTCCCTAAGCAAGATGAAGAAGGTTCAGAAAATGGATGGAGTGTTTAGTCCGAATGTGCCACACTGGTACATTACCAATCCAGGGACAAGGATTTGACTGCAGCCAAGATACTGAATGTACATTCCTCCCATGTCTATGTAGGTTTTTTGTAAGCATTCTGATTTCTCTCCACATTTACGTTAACTTTTGTCTCAAAACTGGTGAGTGGCTGTGTGCATGACCGTATCTGTGCAGTGGTCTATCAGCCCCACTACAGTTAACACCTACTGCAACCCTGGTGCTGCCAAGATAGATTTGGCTCTTACACAACTCTAAGAGGGCTGAGTATTCAGAAGGTGCACACTTAAAAGGAAAATAATACCTCATAAATAACATTTTTTGAATGTTACCAGCATATTCACCCAGCCATTTACAATCTCAACCTTCTACTGTAGACAAAGTAATAAAAAATCAGAATAACACAATACAGTGTCAGCTCAGAAGAAGCTAAGAGAACAAATTTTCCGACACATACAGTAAATTAGTGCCTGAGCTGGACAGCAGATGGCAGGTGCCACTCTATGCATCAAATTGAATAAAACTTTCATCTGGCCCGCTACATGAAATGAAAGGAAGCTGAAGCAAACTGGGGAATGATGGATATGTAAAATGGTAACACCGCCGTGCATTAAAAGAGATAAGCTTCAGGGCCAGAGCGCACACAGTTGACTTCTGCTCTCTCCTCTTCCTTTCACTTCAGTCATAGTCTGTGGTGCTGGTTGGAGAATGTTTAGCAAACCCAATGAGCATAACGCAGTCAATAATATTAATTATTAATGCATTTTTCCTTCATTTTTGTTCTGCATTTGTGTATTTGTTTTACACAGTTATGAGTAAACTGCTCTGCAATCACCTCTTTGTCCTGCCTTGTCTTCCTTCTGAACCTGTTACAGGGTGGTTGCTACAGTAATAATAATAATAATAATAATAATAATACATTTGAACAATACAGAAAACCTACCTGAAATAGATGATAAGCAAAAAAAGAAAAAAAAAAAACAAGCAAAAACAGTCAGTCTTCTGTCAACTGCTGGAAGCGCTGTACAAAGAAGGACATAGAAAAAAAAAACTAAGGATGAAGTTACAATAGAAAAGTTTAATGTAAATATGTAAAAGACAAAATATCTTCATGTGTTAGACAAATAATGTTATATAAATTCATTTGAAAGTAACCTTTTACATAATCCAGGCAAGGACTTTCATACCTCTCCTCAGCTGAATTTAGTGCAAACTGAGGAGAAGGTGTGCAAAACTTACAGTTACATTACAGCTGGGGCAAAGGTCAACAATAAAAAAACACATAGGTTGAATTACATGCTATAAAATGGGAACAATTTTAAATAGCTCTAATTGAAATACACAAAAGAGAGAGATAGCATGAAATTAACTGTGTTAAATGAAACCCATTACACCAGGATAGCCTCTAGTTCCCCACGCCCCTGAATTAATCTAAATGTTATATCTTCTTATCTAGAGTGATTGGTATCTTCTATATTTATTGATTTACTTTTTCATATTCATAGCAGCAGGATTAACATCTTTTACTATTTGCTTCCGAGATCCAGCATCTTTATGAATTACATGTTTCCATGATGGAGGAGTAGCATGCTAAGAGATGGTCAGAATCCAACTGTTGCAGGGAGCTCACGGTGATAGGCAGCTCATCTATTGAAGTAGGTATGTCGTTGTGTTCTTGTGGTTCTCTTCATCCCTCTCTTATTCTTTACATCTTTTGAATGTGTGAGGCCCCAAATTTATGGTGTGCAAACAGGGCAAAGTTATTCCTCCAAGGTTCACTGAGGAGCAAGCAGATTCAGCTTTGACCCTTTGTATCTACAATCAGATGCACCCCTTTAATAAAATCTTCTTGAACATGCTTATGACATTAACATGAGATCTGATGCTATAAGGATTTCAGTGGTAAGTAGATCTATCTATCTGTCTATCTATCTATCTATCTATCTATCTATCTATCTATCTATCTATCTATCTATCTATCTATCTATCTATCTATCTATCTATCTATCTATCTATCTATCTATCTATCTATCTATCTATCTATCTATCTATCTATCTATCTATCTATCTATCTATCTATCTATCTAAAACCACTGGATCAGGTCATTTCAGGTTGAGAAGCATTCACTGGTACAGCGTGTTGTCGCATCCACCACATGACGAAACAGCTCAGGATCCCAGTTGGCAGCCTCCCAGGCAGACACGCGGTCCAGTCCCACCCTCTGAAAATAACCCTCTATCTGCTGCAGCCACGTGTTACATAGGCATTCCCTTGGCCTGGTCCAGCTGCTCGGGTTCTCAACAATGAGGATCTTACAAGCTGGATCACCCTCGGGGAATCGCATCACATGGACGTAGTGCTGTAACTGACGCTCACTCTCAATACAGGTAATGTGCCTCATTCAGGACTCTACGAACAACTGCTCGTTCAACACAAAGTCAAACCAGTGGTACCCAAGGATTCTCCAAAGAGACACAGTACCGAAGGAGTCCAGTCTTTATCTCAGGTCTCTGGATAGCGTCCATGTCTCACAACCATATAGCAACACAGGAAGCATCAGGACTCTAAAGACTTAGACCTTCTGCCTTTTGCATAGATATTGGATGTAAAAAATATTTTATCTACAAGTAAACTTACAGTTTATTTTAGACAGCTGTATATTTGGATAGTATTTAGATTATCTGTATGTAGATTGTTTTGTTAGTGTGGTTCAGTAATATAATGTTACTGGATTATAGCTGTAAATATGTGCAAGTGCACTGACACTGTACTCAGTGAGCTGCACTATAGAAGGATACATTGAATTGGATCAAATATGTATACAGTATTGCCACTCTTTATTGGTGGTGCTGATAAATTATTTTTACACTTAATTTATTCAGCCATGTACTGTACAATTACAGTGGCAAATAATTTATACAAAGGGTCACAGATTAAAGATTAAACAGGCATTTTATTTACACTATAGCTCTGAAAGTTACACAATCTTTGACATATTGCCAAAATACCAACTATGGAAAAAGAAAGTGGTTTAGGAATGAAAATTATAACTTTAAGAATTGCGTGTAAAAATGTATTTAGCAGAGGAAGCTTTGGCTTTAAGAGTTGTAATATTTACAAAATTGGCAAAGGTGTGCGGAAAGTTGAAATTGCACCTTCACACTATCATTTATCTTTATGAACTGAATATGAAAACACTGCCCATGAGCAATGAATGAAACTAATAGCTCTTTTGAACATGCCACCTATACGGTAGTCAAGAAATTCCTTTATACTGCTGACCCATAATACAGCAAAGGACTGAAAATTAATACCTTACACTCTTAAGGCCAAACTAATTCTCACTGAGGATCACAAATTGCCTAATTGCATTCTTGCTAAATGCACACATTTTGTCTGTGTTGACTAATAAAGATATAATTGACCATTCTCTGTTGAATAATGGTCATTCCTTAATTAAAGACATTGATGTTTATATGTTAATTATATATAAATATATTATAGGAACCAGCCTGGACACAGACAGACAGACACCGATGGTTCAAGCACCAACACACGTTTATTTACACTATTTACATTGCCCACGCACACCCTCAGTCACCCTTCCTTCACCGCCTCCACTCTTCTCCTCCGAGCTTCGTCCTCTTCCACCCGACTCCAGCTCTCGAATGGAGGGAGGCGGCCCCTTTTATGCTCACCCAGACGTGGTCCAGGTGCCTCCCGATGAACTTCTGCCGGCACTTCCTGGTGTGGCGGAAGTGCTGGCTGAGCACCCGGAACCACTCTGGGTGTCCCTGGTATTCCTTCTGCCAGCACCTCCAGGTTTGGCGGAAGTGCTGACGTCCAGGGCTCTTTAGGCATCCGGGTGCCCCCTGGAAGTAACCATGGGCCCCTATAGGGTTGAGCTTCCATGCTCTGTTCCCATGGTCCCCATACCAACCCCCCTTGTGGTCCGGAGGAGGTGTAATCCCTCTTCCAGTCCTTCCAGGCATCCCGCCTCGGTACCACCCCCCAGCCACTCGCAACAATATATATATATATACATATATATATTGTGGTAAGCAGGCCTGACACAGACAGGCAGACATCGTATATGCACCACAACACATTTAATATACACTATATTTACAAAGGTGAACACGCAAAACCCAGTGCCGCAGCACCAATCACCCCAAAGTCCAGGCCCTCAATACAATGCCTTTCTCTCTTCTGGTCCGCCTCCACTCCTCTCCTCTGAGCTCTGTCTTCTTCCACCCGACTCCAGCCCTCGAATGGAGGGAGGCGGACCCTTTTATACACACCCAGTGTGGCGGCTCCTCACCCGGAAGCACTCCGGGTGTCCCTGCTCCTCTTCCCCCCAGCACTTCTCGGTGTGGCGGAAGTGCTGAGGTCCAGGGCTCCGTAGGCATCGGGGCACCCCCTGGCGGTGACCACAGGCCCCTACAGGGCTGAGCTTCAAAGCACTGTACCCGTGGTCCCCAAAGCAACCATGGCAGTCACCCCCTGGTGATCTGGAGGAGGGGCAAGCCCTCCTCCGGTCCTCCTGGGCATCCCGGCTGGGTACCACCCCCAGCCGTGTGCCACAATATATATATATATGCATTTTAAATGTATGCTTTAAAAATAGGCCAGTATAATTCATTTACTCTTCGACTACTTAACTAATCAGATTAATTCTATCCCCAAATCTAATATATTAGGCTAGAGTCAGTCTAAATGACAACCTGATAGACTTAATTGTTAAGACAACTTTTAACAGGACATCAAAGAAATACTGTAGCTAGAAGCAAAGAAAACACAAATTAAATTGAGATAAGAACAATGATGAATAAATAGTATACAAAAATAAATAATGCTATCTTTTGTAAGAGATATATAGAGATTTTGGGGAATTTTTTTTAATGATCCATGTTGTTAGCCTGGTGTGTTTCTATTGGTAAAGTATTCCATATTTTTGGTGCATAACACCAAAAAGCTGCCTCGCCACTTCTTTTATGCTTGGCTCTTGGAAAGATAAACATCCCGCTAATAGAAACTCGATGGCTACAACTTGGAATGTAGGGGGCATAGGCACTCCAAAATATACAAAGGACCAAAATCATTTAAGGTTTTATATACCATTAGTAGTATATTAAAGTTGATTCTTTACGACACAAGTAACCAATGTAATGATGCTAAAACTGGTGAGACATTCTCAGATTTTATGTTTTCTGGCTAAGATTTTGCTGTTGCAGTCTGTATTTTTTATGTTAAAACTTACTAAAAATGTGGCGGAAAGTCAGTAAGAAAGTGAGGGAGACTAATGACATTTCAGCATTACATTTCAATAACTAAATATTGGGAACAGTTTAGAAAATATTATATGAAAATTAACTTGCTTAAGATAAATTATGCTTCAACATGTCTATATTTATCATGAAATATTTTTTATAGGTTGGTGATTTTAAATTCAGCCTCTATCTGGTTAAAATATTGCACTTTAATAGAACATCTTAAGTTCTGAAGTAATCCAGGGCTCAGGCACTAAAAAAGGAAGTAAACAAAGATAGATTTTTCCTCACACTGCCACATTCTTCCAATCACCAGTCTCCCCACATCATTCCTACTACATTAACAGCTTCTACCACATCAACAGGAATGACCAGCAATGAGTCCACCTCTGACCATCAGCATGGGCTGTCCATAACTGAAGACCAAATAAGAAGACAACTGAAGAAGCTACATGAAGGAAAAGTTGCAGGTCAAGATGGAGTTAATCCTCAGGATTTTAATGCCCCTGTTAACCAATTTTCATCTGTTCTTTGTCACCTGTTCAGTCTGCACCTAAAGCACCAGAAAGTGTTGCTGCGATGGAAAACATCCTGCATTGTTCCTGTTTCAAAAAAGGCGGGCACCTCTTCACCTAATGACTACAGACCACTGGCACGTAAGACTCACATCATGAAGACCTTTGAGAGGCTGGACCTGGACAATATGAGTCTTCTTGTGGTAGACCATCTTGACCCATTTTTTGTTTTTCGATTTCTCCAGTCATCCTTGTTAGGGGGTAAGCTCACAGATATGAATGAGTCTATGGTGTCCTGGATAATGGCCAGCTAGAGTGCAATTTGTGATGTTGTGTGTCTGAGACAGATGTGAGCAACACTGGATCACCACAAGGAACATCCCAGTCCTCTTTCCTGCTCATCCTGCACACTGTTTAAATTAGCCTGGTTTGACTGATTTTGTACTATAAATATAATACCAGGTCATATCACTTGCATTAATTCTCAACTGACTCTGCACTTATGGGTATGTGTTTCAATAAAGGGGGATGAGACTGAGTATAGGAGTCAGGTGGAGAACTTTGTTTCTTTGTGCAGAAAGAATTGTCTGCAACTTAACATCAGCAAAACCAAGGAACTTATTATTGATTTTCACTGCACCAAAGAATTTCTGTGTCTGGTCAATATTCAGGGAGTGGATGTAGAGGTGGTGCACTCCTCCAAGTACTTGGGGATCCATATTAATGACAGGTTGTACTGGTCCCTAAACACAGAGGAACTCTATAAGAAAGGGCAGAGCAGGTAATTTTTCCTTAGGAGACTGTGTTTCTTTAATGTGGAAAGTGGCATCCTTCAGGTCTTGCCAGTGTGATTTTCTACACTGTGGTCTGCTGGGCTGGTAACATCACTTCAAGAAAGGCCCACTGAATCAGCATGATAGCTAAAAGGGCAAAGTCAGTTATGGAAAGCACTTTGGACCCCCTGGAGGTAGTAGCAAAGGGGAGAATTAAAAAAAATCTAAGTGCCATTATTAACAATTCTGCACATCCTCTCCCTGACACACTAACACTGAGGACGCTCAGCCAACAAATTATTCAGCAAAAGTTTTTCAAGAAACAGTACTGGGGGTCCTTAATACTAACAACAATATGTCTGCATAATGCCTCACTGTGACTGGGACTGCAAGGTCAGAAGGTTTTCTTTCTTTTTAATTTGTTTTGTTTTTAGTCATTTTGGTGTGTGTCCAGACCATAGTGTGTGTGTATATATATTTATTTATCTGTCTATTTATTTAAACAGCTTCAATAAAAAGCCAAATTTACCCATGGGGACAAACAAAGTTCTATCTATCTATCTATCTATCTATCTATCTATCTATCTATCTATCTATCTATCTATCTATCTATCTATCTATCTATCTATCTATCTATCTATCTATCTATCTATGCTTAACATGGTAAATATAAAGAACATGTTTTATTTTCAGTCTTGACAAGTCAAGTTGTAAGATATTTTAAATGCATTCTTATGTAAATTAATGTGAAAAAGACTTTTTTGTATGACAGAATTTTGTAATACCTGCATAGGCATCTACCCATCCATCCATGGAACCCACTTCATCCAGTTCAATACAAGAACATATACTCTGGAAGAACCAAGGCACCTTTTAATGTCCAAGCAGTTATTTTTGAGCCTTCTTAAAAAATATTAGATATTTTACAACATGCATCTTTCATGTCGCAAGAAAACCTTATCAATCCTAAAACCACAAGGGAGTAATTTCAAGATACGTTAAAATTAATTTTAGACACCTTAAAATAGGAGGGAGGTTTAGGCTTGTTGTGATTATGCCTGCTGCTGTCTTACAGATCCAGTGTCAGGGGTGTGCATTCTCCACCAACTCACAGTAAGTGGTGTTGCAAGTTCTCCAGGTGTCCATCTTGGTTGTTTTCCAGGTACTCAAGTTTTACTCTCATAACTTGAAGACATGTATTGTATGTTAGGTTAATTGGTCTGGTGTGGGTGTTTGTAAGAATGTGCCACGTGAAAAACTAGAGTTCCATTCATGAATGTTTTCTAGCTTGAACAACCTGCTGTCATAGGCCCACAGCCCACAACAGTTAATCGGTTTAAACAGGACAGGAAATGGAGTGAACTGATGGATGAATTACGGTCATTAAAACAGTCTATGTAATTCCTTCTTCTTGTTGAAGTTATTAGTTTTGATAAGAATACGCCATTTGAACCCAACATACTGTAGTACATCAATCTCTATTAACACAACTGCAAGATATCATCCTGTCCAGTTCTGAAGGACGCCATGCTACTACTATAAACAACAATACTTTGTTTAATATTCCATAAATCTATGGTTCTCTGAATGAAGAACAACTTTCTAACATTTATGCAAAATTAACTTTTAACCAGGTTCCAACTATGCCCCTGTATTCTTGTTGCTGAGCTCATTTAAAAGAGAAAGCTGTGATACATTGTGATAATTCCCTTCCTAATTTTGAACACTCCTGCAATGCCTTGTGTTAACCTCCATTTGCTTACTAAAAATTGGGAGTGACCTCCCCTAGACTTTCTCGTATACTCAGATATGGGGATGGATATTTGAGGAGTAAACCACAAGACAATGATTATATTTTTATATTATGTACATTAAAGAACCATCAACTACAAATTAAATCAAATTAATAATATATTGAACAATTATTATAAAAGTAAAGTTGAAAAAATCGGACTCTGCAGCTGCATGAATTAAAAGGTAAAGTACCACTTCTGGTTAGCGAAAATAGCCCAAAAGTTGATAGAAATCTACGTTTTGTTTCTAATACTTGTATGCAAAATTTGGTTGGCCTAAGTGAAAGAGTACTCAAGATATCATGTTTACATACACACACACACACACACACAGACACACAGACATAATTCCAAAATTAATTTTCGGACACGGGGAGGTCTAAAATATTGAGATTCATCTCAAAGCCTCTGACCAGGAATACAGCTTGTGCAGTGGAGCAATGCAAGCTTGTTAGGAGCACTTTTACTCAATGAAGTCCATGGTGGAAAAATACTTTATCAGGTCAGCTTTAAAAAGATCTTAATTCAATGCTTAGGTCACAGCAAGACAAAAACCACACTTTGTCAGTTTTCTGTATAGTCCATTATACCTAAATGTCACCATAACCAAGGAAAAGGGTTGTTGGCATGCTGCGGGTTGACATGTCATGTTCCAGCATTGCCAGACATTATGGATTAAGCCACTCCATTGTATCCCAACTGCAGGACAGATGGCCATTCATCATCCGGCTACCTTCAACTAACCTCACCCGAGCAAGACTGATGTATAAGACAGGTCCATCTAAGAGATGAGTTTAGACCTGTGGTTTGTACTGCTGCTCAAACTGTAGGCAGAAACAGTGCCCTCAGGATAGTGTGTGTGTGTGGGGGGGGCGGTGTAATACTTGCTGACCTTAGAGCAAGGTGATCTGTCCTCTTCCTGAAACTCCTGAACCTACAGCAGGACAATACCAGGCTACATACAGCTGTCATGAAGAACAAGTGTTGGTGTTGCTTATGTCTACCTTCTCTCCTGATCTTACCCCAACAAAGCACCTTAGGTATTGCACTTAATTGCATCATCTGGCATTCTGACAACTTCATCAGACCCTTTTACAGGAAGGAGAAAGTATCACAAAACAGCATATTTGGCTGTGTGTCAAGCAGTGGTGGCTACCAGAGGCTGTTGTTCAAGATATCGTAGTAAAGAAAGAAGACAATTATTAATGTTCAAAATTGTTACTGTTTCCTGTTGTTTTTGTTGTTGTGTAGTTCTGTTTTTTCTTTTATTCTTATTCATTCATTTTTATTATTTCAAACAGGTTGAGATTTCATTTCAGAAACAAGTGTTGTAGTTCTATTTTAATCAGTATGTATTTGTGTTTTCAATCTAATTTGTCCAAATTGCATGTACAGTAGAACCTCTGGTCACGAACGTTTCCGAACATGTACAAGTCAGGTTACGATCAAAAAGTTTGCCAAAATTTTGCATCTGTTCATGACCACACGCTCTGGTGGCAAACAAAAACACTGGCGGCCAGTTTCCCTATGCGCGTTCGTACGCGCCAATGATTTGCCATTCTCCGTTTCCCATTTTCTTTTGTTTGCATATACAGGGCCTAACAAAGCAGCTGATGTTGCAAAAGAAGTTATACTGTTAACCAAGCAGAGGCCTCAAGTGCTGAAAGAGGTGGAAAAACTGTTGCTAGTGTGATTGAACGAGAAGCAACTTGCAGGGGATAGCGTAAGCAAGACGATCATATGCGAGAAAGCCAGGAAGATTCTTTGAATGGCGAAGGTAAGGAATTTAAAGCCAGTAGAGGATGGTGTGAAAAGTTTTGCAAGAGAAGTGGCATTTAATTTTTTTCCCTGTGCTTAAAACTCATTAAAAAAGTGTTTACAGCGAGAGGTTCGTAAGGGTCAAGCGTGAACTCTTACAATGTTAGTTTTCTCTGTTGTTCAAGGTTTTCTCAGTGTTATTCAATGTTTTTACATTTAGTTTACTATTACACTGTGCATTCTATGGTATAATTAACTATTTTTGTGCTTAAAAAATATATTTACATACAGTTCATACGGTCTAGAACGGATTAATTGTATTTACATACAATTTTATGGAGAAATTACGTTTGGGTCGCGACCAAATCGGTTCGCATCCAGAGTTTTGGAACGAATTACGGTCATGACCAGATGTACCACTGTACATTCAGTCAACATGTAATTAATACGCTCAAACAACATGGCAACAAAATGTATATATATTGCTATAGAAAAGATAATGCATCACATTATTCATTTTCTGACTACTGGTCAGAAATTTAGTGGTGTAACACACATACATTTAGGGGTTACCTGCACAGCTCCTGTGAAGTAAGTGATTGCTCCCCGGGACAAGAGCATGAGCCATCGCTACCTGTCTTTCTTTTCTATCCATTGTTCTGAGGAGCAACACTAGGATGACATCTGACATCACTTCTGTGACCCCGCCATGTACAGAATGTGGCATTCACTACTGAACCAGAGCCAGAAGGAGATGGAACTCCTGCGTTATAGAAATAAACAAGCAACTGCAAACCTACTTATTTATGTTTGTTTTCTTTTACTTTACTCCTTATCAAATGGGGTCACTGTGAAGGTGCCTGCCCCAGCTCTTAAACCCTCATTCCTCTCATCCTTTACAGTGGAGATTGAAGTACTGATGTTTAAAAACCAGGTTAGTCTTTAAGAAATTCTTCTCTATTTATCATATTAGTGTTTTCACTCTACATGTACTCAAATTAATAAGAAAATAAACACATACATTGTTATATTACTTGGCACATTGCCCTCTGTCTTCAAGTCACAAATGTTTCTGTCTGACAATGTAGAAAGCAACCTGAGCTGCACCAAATTGCTGCTGCCTCTCAGTATATCCGTGGAGAAGGAGGTTTTATTGACAAGTTAAGTGACACCTTAGAATTATACACTTACTGAAATGTGGTAATCCAAGAACCGAAACTTGAGGGACATCACATTAAACAATGCACAAAAATTACAACCAGACTGATGAAAACTTCAATCACTCATTGAGCCTATCTCTAATTTAAGTAAAATTACACTTTATTTTATTTCATATAGCTCCTTTAAAGTGCCTTTTATTACTATACTTTACTGAAGAAATCAAAAATAATGTTTTTAACAAATGTAAAAAATGAAATTGACTTTTCTTTAGAGAATCTTAAAAAACAAGGAGCTATAATGGTAGTTGTATATAAATGTGAAAAAAAGTGAAAAATTTCTGCACTTTATGTTATGTCTTTTGAAAGAAATGCTCTGGTTAAGCCCTGCCGTTGGTATGACTGACCAAATTGTTTTATTAGATGTTGGACTCTTATTCCCTTTCTTAGGTGATCTGTCATGTCATTTTCTGACCCACTCTATTCTGACCAGAGATGCATGAGGGCTGGAGCCTATCCCAGCTGGCATAGGGAGCAAGGCAGAAACAAACCCAAGATAGGACGCCAGTCTATTGCAGGGCAAACACACACACACACACACACAATTCATCTAACATGCATGTCTTTGGACAGTGGGAGGAAATTAGAACACACAGAAGAAATCCACGCAGACATGGGGAAAACATGCAAACTCCACGCAGGCAGGACCTGGGTCTCCCTACGACGAGGCAGCCAAGCTACCATTGTGCCACCATGCCATCCTAGGTTATCTGTGTTTCTCTTATTTAGTAATTTTCATCTAGGGTGAAACTCTATATAGGGGAGAGAAATTGATCAATAAGACAGATGTACTGATGTGCTGACATAATCTTTGCAAATGAAGGAGAAGCAGCTGAGAATTTTGTTTTATGAGAGTTAATTAAAAAGATACATTTTGCTCCTAAAAACTGTGTTTTGGTTGCAGCTAAGGAGCCATGTGTGCATTTTTAAAGCTTTTTTTTCCTGTAGGAAAGGTTTTGCTGTTTTTCACCCACACAGGAGCAAAAACAGCTGAGTGTTTGGAGGAGGGTTAGAAAAGGTTACTTGTTACTTGTACTTGTTCTTGTTATTTGTATTCAAACTGGTGTCTGCGAGGCAAGGCAGAAAGCAGCAGTAGCAGACACCAGTATCTCTGTATGTAAATAACTGGTGCCATAATAAGTAACAGATACAACAATTCATTCATGGGAAAAAATGGCAGTGGCTGAATTTAAAGCAGTAAAGAGAGGGTTCAACAGTACATAGGTAGGTGCCTAGCGTTTAGGCACTAGTCAGGCACAAGAGATTGTAGGAGCAGACAAGACAGCAAGAAATTAACTAGCAGTGGATATTCAGTAAGTGAGTTTTTATAGTTTGAACAATTCTTAGCATTTAAGAAAGTAGAGCAGTTAAGAGGCCAACAGTGTAAGGATTCATTATTACAAAGGAAAACAAATTGTGCAAGTGGAGAGCTTTTAAGTAAGGAATAAGAGGAGCACAAAATTAGGAGAACAGACAGAGAAATAAACTTAACCTCTTAGAAAGAAAAAACACCAGGCTGTTGAGGGGGAGAATATTGCAGGAGCTTAAGTGGTCAGAAGGTGTAAAATAACTGTAGCAATTCTTTAATCAAATTCTTTTTGGCTTAAATTTTTTTAGTTCTACCATTTAAGATAAATTATTTAATTTTAAATAAAAAATAACTTTAAAAACAACCAGTTTTAGTAATCTAAAGTCAGAATCTAAAATCATTCAATAATGAAATCAGTGCAATGCAAGTCCTGTTGGATGTTGGATGTTTTAGATTACAGCTTGGAAGAGCCTGTCTTCTATGAGGACTACATCTGCAGGAGATGCCAGCTGATCCAGTACCTCAAGTTCAGGGTTGCTGAACTGCAGGAGGAGTTGGCTTGTAGTATACAATTGGCGGACTTGACCCAGGTGTCCTTTAGAGAGATAGTGTCCACCCCCAAGGTGGCGCGGGAGGACACACCAGACCAGACAGGTAGAGATAGGTGGGTCACAGTCACAGGTTCAAGGAAAAGTGTGCAAACTGCCCAGGGGCATCAACAACAAAACTGGAAGTATCAAACCGTTTTCAGGTCTTTACAGAGCTGGACGGTGTCTCTGAAGATTCTGAGGTGGAAGGCAGGCATGAGGAGACCCAACAGGCCACCTCAAAACTAGTTATCAGAAAGAGAAAGGTAGTGTTAGTTACGGACTCAATCATTAGGGTAACTGAAACGCAGGTTTGGTCCAGAGACAGAGTGTCTAACAAGGTAGTCTTTTCCGAAGTTCTGCTGGTTCCATGTGCCAGTCCATGTAAAAAAAAAAGGGATTAGAAGGCTTAAAGCTTGACTCAAATCTTGTTGCAGGGTAGAAGGGTATAGGTTTAGGGGGCTTTGGGAAGCCTTTTGGAACAGATTGGACCTGTTCCACCACAACAGGTTACATCTGAACCAAAGAGGCACCAATGTGTTGGGGTGACGTATGAGTAAGTTAGGGGAGGATTGTTTATATTAGGGTATTATGGAGGGTTGGTTGCAGGAAGTTTAGGACAGGCCGGGTTCAGAACTTTAGGAGGAGCAAACAATAGTGTAAAAATAAAAATACATTGTAATGTCAATTCTAATCCAACATTTAGCAAAAGTGAACTGAGTAAAACATAAAAATAGCTTACCTTAATGCTAGAAGTTTCAAAGATAAAAGAACTAAGTTGAAATTGTTTAAAGCAGAGCATAATTATGATATCATTGCCATAAAAGAAACCTGGCTAAACAGAGGTGGGGATGAATATAACATAGAGGGATACACATTTTTAGGAAGGATAGACAGAACACAAAAGGAGGTGGAGTTGCTGTTCATGTCAAATGGAATTTAAATACAAGTCCTCTTCAGTTGGACAATGAGCCACATCTTAGTGAGGACATGTGGTTTGTCTAAAAAGCATCAGGGAAACAGATTTTAGGAGTGTGTTACAGACTGCCCAAAGCAGGCAATAATTTCAAAGCACATCTTTCTGGTAATATTAAAAATGCAAGATTACAGGGGTATCTTATAGTCAGGAAAGACGTTAACTACTCAAATATTAGCTGAGATAATCTTGTAAGCAGCGGAGCACAAGAGCAGGAGTTTTTAGAAGTAATCAGTAAGTGTTTTTTAACACAGTATGTTAAAGCACCAACATGGGGTGAAGCCTGTGTAGCTTTAGTATATTGTAATAATCAGGATAGAATTGAGGGTATAGAGGTGATTGAACCACTAGGGTCAAGTGACCATAATATAATAGAATTCTCACGGTTTTGGAAGAGTACAGAAGCAAAGATCAAAACTGTTAAGTTTAACTTTGGTTTGGCAAATTTTGAAAAAAGCCTAAGGAGGATATACTAGGATAAGCTTTTAAGTGTGGAGACAATCAAGGAGCAATGGAACAGCTTTAAAATGTTTTACATATAATCAGTGCTGATGTTAGGTTATTTTGTGCCCTAGGCCAAGCTTGTTAGTGCGTCAACCGACTGTTCGGTAGCTACCTCGTGCGGCTGGAACCCCACCCTCTTATGATCTGTGCCCTAGGCGAATGCCAAATTCACCTTAATGGTGGCATTGGCCCTGCATAAAATTCAGGACAGGTACATACCTTAATTTGGAATTAGTAGGAAATTTTAAAAAAACTTTACAGTGCATTATTAAAGACTTAAAAAAGAAGTTGCAAAGGAAAAGAAAACACAAATAAGATGTATAAGGCTAGAAACTCCAACGTCAAATGTAGGGCGCATGAGAACATGAGGGAGGCCATTAAGAAACATATTAGGGAGGCAAAAAGGTAGTTAGAGAGGAATAAAGCAAATAAGGTGAAAGACGACCCAAAGAGATTCTTTCAGTATTTTGGTAGTAAAAGTATAGTCAAGGAAGAGGTGAAGTGCATCAAGGATAGTAAAGGGAAATTAAAAAATACAGTGAAATAGCAAATACTCTAAACTCACATTTTTCCGTGGTCTTCACATGTAAGGAAGTGGATGGCCTCCAGGCGGGAAAAAGGACTAATGAGGAGTGTCACACGTGTGCTTAGGAGGCAGCCAACAAACTCTAAGAAGAGTGATGTTACAAGAGATAAAGGATTGATTGTATGTACAGTCGTATGAAAACGTTTGGGAACCCTTCTCAGCCTGCATAATAATTTACTCTACTTTCAACAAAAAAGATAACAGTGGTATGTCTTTTATTTCCTAGGAACATCTGAGTACTGGGGTGTTTTCCGAACAAATATTTTTAGTGAAGCAGTATTTAGTTGTATGAAATTAAATCAAATTGAAAAACTGGCTGTGCAAAAATGTGGGTCCCCTTGTAATTTTGCTGATTTGAATGCATGTAACTGCTCAATACTGGTTACTTGCAACACCAAATTGGTTAGATTAGCTCGTTAAGCCTGGAACTTCATAGATAGGTGTGTCCAATCATGAGAAAAGGTATTTAAGGTGGTCAATTGCAAGTTGTGCTTCCCTTTAACTCTCCTCTGAAGAGTGACAGCATGGGATCCTCAAAGCAACTCTCAAAAGATCTGAAAACAAAGATTGTTCAGTATCATGGTTTAAGGCAGCGTTTCTCAACCTTTAAGTATTTGCGACCCGAGTTTTCATAACAGTTTTAATAGTACCCCCCCCTAATGTTTTTTTTAAAGGAGCCCACTAATACCAATTTGTTCCTTTTTAATTAATGATATATCATAGATGCATATTTTATTATACCTACTTAACTTTTATCGACATTTATCTAGCTCTATATTTATTTTTCTAGTATCAGAATGTAGTTTGTTAATTTGTTTTGGTTTCAACAGATGTATTTTTCATATTTTTGATTCCTGTTTTCTTTTTTTCACATCTTTGCGACCCCCTTTTTATTACTTCACGCCCCCCTAGGGGTTCCGCCCAACAGTTTGAGAACCACTGGTTTAAGGGAAGGCTACAAAAAGCTATTTCAGAGGTTTAAACTGTCAGTTTCAACTGTAAGGAATGTAATCAGGAAATGGCAGGCCACAGGCACAGTTGCTGTTAAACTCAGCAGGTCTGGCAGGCCAAGAAAAATACAGGAGTGGCATATGCGCAGGATTGTGAGAATGGTTACAGACAACCCACAGATCACCTCCAAAGACCTGCAAGAACATCTTGCTGCAGATGGTGTATCTGTACATCATTCTAAAATTCAGCGCAATTTGCACAAAGAACATCTGTATGGATGGGTGATGAGAAAGAAGCCCTTTCTGCACTCATGCCACAAACTGAGTCACTTGTTGTATGCAAATGCTCATTTAGACAAGCCAGATTCAATTTGGAAAAAAGTTCTTTGGACTGATTAGACAAAAATTGAGTTATTTGGTCATAACAAAAAGCGCTTTGCATGACGGAAGAAGAACACCGCATTCCAAGAAAAACACCTGCTAGCTATTGTCAAATTCGGTGGAGGTTCCATCATGCTGTGGGGCTGTGTGACTAGTTCAGGGACTGGGGCCCTTGTTAAAGTCGAGGGTCGGATGAATTCAATCCAATATCAACAAATTCTTCAGGATAATGTTTAAGCATCAGTCTCAAAGTTGAAGTTACGCAGGGGTTGGATATTCCAACAAGACAATGACCCAAAACACAGTTCAAAATCTACAAAGGCATTCATGCAGAGGGAGAAGTAGAATGTTCTGGAATGGCCATCACAACAAACAACATCACAAAAAAAACATCACAGCAACACAGGAGCGCCACAAGGGACTGTACTTTCTCCAATCCTGTTCAGCCTATATACATCGGACTTCCAACACAACTCGGAGTCCTGCCACATGCAAAAGTTCGCTGATGACACTGCTATCGTGGGCTGCATCAGGAGTGGGCAGGAGGAGGAGTATAGGGACCTAATCAATGACTTTGTTAAATGGTGCGACTCAAACCACCTACACCTGAACACCAGCAAAACCAAGGAGCTGGTGGTGGATTTTAGGAGGCCCAGACCCCTCATGGACCCCGTGATCATCAGAGGTGACTGTTTCGAGATGGTGCAGACCTATAAATACCTGGGAGTGCAGCTGGATGATAAATTAGACTGGACTGCCAATACTGATGCTCTGTGTAAGAAAGGACAGAGCCGGTTATACTTCCTTAGAAAGCTGGCGTCCTTCAACATCTGCAATAAGATGTTGCAGATGTTTTATCAGACGGTTGTGGCGAGCGCCCTCTTCTACGCAGTGGTGTGCTGGGGAGGCAGCATTAAGAAGAAAGACGCCTCATGCCTGGACAAACTGGTGAGGAAGGCAGGCTCTATTGCTGGCATGGAGCTAGACAGTTTGACATCTGTGGCAGAGCGACGGGCGCTCAGCAGGCTCCTATCAATTATGGAAAATCCACTGCATCCACTAAACAGTGTCATCTCTAGACAGAGGAGCAGCTTCAGCGACAGACTGCTGTCACTGTCCTGCTCCACTGACAGACTGAGGAGATCGTTCCTCCCCCAAACTATGCGACTCTTCAATTCCACCCGGGGGGGTAAACGTTAACATTTAACATTATACATAGTTATTGTCTGTTTTTACCTGCATTATTATCAATCTTTAATTTAATATTGTTTTTTTGTATCAGTAAGGGATGATTTGAAGCAGGCTGTCCTTGCTCGATAGCCATCAAATTTAACTGGAGAGATTTTGTATGGAAGAATGGTCAAAAATACCTCCATTCAGAATCCAGATACTCATCAAAGGCTATAGGAGGCATCTAGAGGCTGTTATATTTGCAAAAGGAGGCTCAACTAAGTATTGATGTAATATCTCTGTTGGGGGTGCCCAAATTTATACACCTGTCTAATTTTGTTATGATGCATATTGCATATTTTCTGTTAATACAATAAACTTAATGTCACTGCTGAAATACTACTGTTTCCATAAGGCATGTTATATATTAAAAGGAAGTTGCTACCTTGAAAGCTTAGCCAATGATAAACAAAAATCCAAAGAATTAAGAGGGGTTCCCAAACTTTTTCATATGACTGTACTAATGCCTCTCTCTCTTCATCAACAGAAATAAAAATGAGAAATAATAACTCACCTTCAGTATCTCTGGTCACCCAACATGGCCACCATTCCACATTCTTGTCTCCATATTCCACCGATGACGTCACTTCCGAGATGACGTAACTTTCGGCTCCCCCTTATGATGCCGCTTCCGGCTCCGCCATGATGACGTCACTTCTGGGTCCCACCATGATGATGTCACTTCCGGCCTGCCATGATGGTGTCACTTCCGGTCCCTCAATGATGACATAATTTCCGTCAGCCTACTTTTGATGTCATTTGCTGTAATCACATTTCCTGCCACCACTTTGTTATAAAAACACCTTGTTTTCACTCAGTATCAAATACATTGTTTTTTTGATCCATTTTGCGCTATTTTTTTGCATATTGTCCATGGACATTATATGGGGTCATTCCCCAACTCCTTTTGAGATTTCCTGAGTCATTTATTATACCACAGGAGGTACTGAAGGATTTAGACATTGTAGATGGAGAAGTACTGCTCAGATTAAATAAGATGAAATCAAACAAATCACTAGGACCAGATAATATTTATCCTTGAGTTATTAAGGAGGTTAGCGAGTACATACATGAAACATTGACACATATTTTTAGAAAGTCACTGAGCATTGGAGAAATTCTGATGGACTGGAAAACCCATCCATCCATCCATCCTCTTCCGCTTATCTGAGGTCGGGTCGTGGGGGCAACAGCTTGAGCAGAGATGCCCAGACTTCCCTCTCTCCGGCCACTTCTTCTAGCTCTTTCGGGAGAATCCCAAGGCGTTCCCAGGCCAGCCAGGAGACATAGTCCCTCCAGCATGTCCTGGGTCTTCCCTGGGGCCTCCTCCCGGTTGGACGTGCCCGGAACACCTCAGCAAGGAGGCTTCCAGGAGGCATCCTGATCAGATGCTCGAGCCACCTCATCTGACTCCTCTCGATGCGGAGGAGCAGCGGCTCTATTCTGAGCCCCTCCCAGATGACCGAGCTTCTCACCCTATCTTTAAGGGAGAGCCCAGACACCATGCGGAGGAAACTCATTTCAGCCGCTTGTATTCGCGATCTCGTTCTTTCGGTCACTACCCAAAGCTCATGACCATGGGTGAGGGTAGGAACATAGATCGACTGATAAATTGAAAGCTTTGCCTTACAGCTCAGTTCCATTTTCACCACAACAGACCGATGCAGAGCCCGCATCACTGCAGATGCCACACCGATCCGCCTGTCGATCTCACGCTCCATTCTTCCCTCACTCATGAACAAGACCCCGAGATACTTGAACTCCTCCACTTGAGGCAGGATCTCGCTCCCAACCCTAAGAGGGCACTCCACCCTTTTCCGGCTGAGGACCATGGTCTTGGATTTGGAGGTGCTGATTCCCATCCCAACCGCTTCACACTCAGCTGTGAACCGTTCCAGAGAGAGCTGAAGATCACGGCCTGAGGAAGCAAACAGGACAACATCATCTGCAAAAAGCAGTGACCCAATCCTGAGTCCACCAAACCGGACCCCCTCAACACCCTGGCTGTGCCTAGAAATTCTGTCCATAAAAGTTATGAATAGAATCACTGACAAAGGGCAGCCCTGGCGGAGTCCAACTCTCACTGAAAGTGGGTTCAACTTACTGCCGGCAATGCGGACCAAGCTCTGATACTGGTTGTACAGGGACCGAACAGCCCTTATCAGGGAGCCCGGTACCCCATACTCCCGGAGCACCCCCCACAGGATTCCCCGAGGGACACAGTTGAACGCCTTTTCCAAGTCCACAAAACACATGTAGACTGGTTGGGCGAACTCCCATGCACCCTCCAGGACTCTGCTAAGGGTGTAGAGCTGGTCCACAGTTCCGCGACCAGGACGAAAACCACACTGTTCCTCCTGAATTTGAGGTTCGACTATCCGACGGACCCTCCTCTCCAGAACTCCCGAATAGACTTTTCCAGGGAGGCTGAGGAGTGTGATCCCTCTGTAGTTGGAACACACCCTCCGGTCCCCCTTCATAAAGAGGGGGACCACGACCCCAGTCTGCCAATCCAGAGGCACTGTCCCTGATGTCCATGCGATGTTTCAGGGACATGTCAACCAAGACAGCCCTACAACATCTAGAGCCTTGAGGAACTCCGGGCATATCTCATCCACCCCTGGGGCCCTGCCACCAAGGAGTTTTTTGACCACCTCGGTGACCTCAGTCCCAGAGATGGGGGAGCCCACCTCCGAGTCCCCAGGCTCTGCTTCCTCATTGGAAGGCATGTTAGTGGGATTGAGGAGGTCTTCGAAGTACTCCCCCCACCGACCCACAACGTCCCGAGACAAGGTCAGCAGCGCACCATCTCCACCATATACAGTGTTGACATTGCACTGCTTCCCCCTCCTGAGACGCCGGACAGTGGACCAGAATCTCCTCGAAGCTGTTCGAAAGTCGTTCTCCATGGCCTCCCCAAACTCCTCCCATGCCCGAGTTTTTGCCTCAGCAACCACTGAAGCCGCATTCTGCTTGGCCTGCCGGTACCTATTACCTGCCTCCAGAGTCCCACAGGACAAAAGGGACCGGTAGGACTCCTTCTTCAGCTTGACAGCCTCCCTCACCGCCGGTGTCCACTAATGGGTTCGGGGATTGCCGCCACGACAGGCACCGACCACCCTACGGCCACAGTTCCGGTCAGCCGCCTCAACAATAGAGGCACGGAACATGGCCCATTCGGACTCAATGTCCCCCACCTCCCTCGGGACATGGTCGAAGTTCTGCCAGAGGTGGGAGTTGAAGCTACTTCTAACAGGGGGCTCTGCCAGACATTCCCAGCAGACCCTCACAACATGTTTGGGCATACCAGGCCTGACTGGCATCCTCCCCCACCATCGAAGCCAACTCACCACCAGGTGGTGATCAGTTGACAGCTTCGCCCCTCTCTTCACCCGAGTGTCCAAGACATGTGGCCGCGTCCGACAACACGACCACAAAGTCAATCATCGAACTGAGGCCTAGTGTGTCCTGGTGTCAAGTGCACATATTAACACCCCTATGCTTGAACATGGTGTTCGTTATGGACAATCCGTGATGAGCACAGTCCAATAACAAAACATCACTTGGGTTCAGATCGGGGTGGCCATTCCTCCCAATCACGCCCTTCCAGGTCTCACTGTTATTGCCCACGTGAGCATTGAAGTCTCCCAGCAGTACGAGGGAGTCCCCAGAAGGTATGCCCTCTAGCACCCCCTCCAGGGACTCCAAAAAGGGTGGGTACTCCGAACTGCTGTTCGGTGCATACGCACAAACAACAGTTAGGACCCGTCCCCCCACCCGAAGGCGGAGGGAGGCTACCCTCTCGTCCACCGGGGTAAACCCCAATGTACATGCTCCAAGTCGGGGGGCAATAAGTATGCCCACACCCGCTCGGAGCATCTCACTGGGTGCAACTCCAGAGTGATAGAGAGTCCAGCCCCTCTCAAGGAGATTGGTTCCAGAGTCCAAGCTGTGCGACGAGGTGAGCCCGACTATATCTAGCCGGAACCTCTCGACCTCGCGCACTAGCTCAGGCTCCTTCCCCTTCAGAGAGGTGACATTCCACGTCCCAAGAGCCAGCTTCTGTAGCCGAGGAGTGGACCGTCAAGGTCCCCGCCTTCGGCCACCACCCAACTCACACTGCACCCGACCTCCTTGGCCCCTCCCATAGGTGGTGAGCTGGAAATGGACTGGAAAATAGTAAATATTATCCTGTTATATCAAAAGGGTGACTGGGCAGTTCCAAGCAACTATAGGCCAGTAATCTTAACATGCAACACAGATAAATTAATGGAAGGAATTATTAATAAGATTGATCAGCACATGGCAAGTACAGAAGTTTTTCTGAACAGTCAGCATGGATTCAGAACACGGAGGCGATGTTTTACCAACATGCTGGAATTCTATGAGGAAGCAACAAAAGGATATGATCAAAGTGGAGCATATGATATTATTTACCTTGACTTTCAGAAAGCATTTCATAAGGTACCACATGAGAGGTTGGACATTAGACTAAAAGAAATGGGAATTCGGGGTGATGTTTGTGGATGGGTGCAGAAAAGACTCCGACACAGGCAGCAGAGGGTGATGGTGCAAGAAACCTTATCAGAATCAGGTGATGTTAAAAGTCGTGTTCCACAGGGATCAGTGCTAGGGCCACTACTGTTTTCAATATATATAAATTAATTGGATAGGAATATAAGTAACAGGCTGGATAAGTTTGCAGATGATACCAAGATAGGTGGATTGCAAGATAATCTAGAATCCATTGAATCATTACAGAGGGACTTGCTTGGGTAGATTTGTGGCAGTTGAAATTTAATGTAAGTAAATGTAAAATATTATACATAGGAAGTAAAATGTTAGATTTGAATACACAGTGGGAGGTCTGAAAATCAAAAGTACACCTTATGAGAAGGATTTAGAAGTGATAGTGGTCTCTACACTATCAACTTCCGGACAGTGTTCAGTGTTCAGAAGCCATTAATAAGGCTAACAGAATGTTAGGTTATATAGCACTATGCATAGAAAACAAGGCCAAGGAGGTTATGCTCAACCTTTATAATGCACTGGTGAGGCCTCATCTTGGGTACTGTGTGCAGTTTTGGTCTCCAGGCTACAAAAAGGACATAGCAGCACTAGAAGAGGTCCAGAGAACAGCAATTAGGCCGATTCCAGGGCTGCATGGGATGAATTATGTAGAAAGTTTTTCAGTTTAGGCAAAAAGAGATTAAGATGAGATATGATTGAAATGTTTAAAATTATGAAGGGAATTAGTACAGTGGATAAAGACTGTTATTTTATAATGAGTTCAACAAGAACACAGGAACATAGATGGAGACTTGTTAAGCGTAAATTTTTCAGAAAGATGAGGGAACCATAGACACTTTGAAAAAGCTACTAAGTAGCGTGGTACACAGTAGGACTTCAGGGACATTCAAAACTACATGGTATTTTAGAAGAATTAAGAGGATGGGATGGCAGGCTTTGTTGGGCTGAATGGCCTGTTCCCATCTAGATTGTTTTAATATTCAAATGATGTAATGTTCTAATCTTCATTCTAGATGAAAAAATGAGAGTCAATATTTGTATCAGTCATCACTACAAACTACCTGGGGTAAGTAACATAAAAAGAAAAATTTTTTGGGTTGAATTTTCCATTCCAAGGTTTTCTGGTGTTTCTCCATTTTATAAGATGTTTTATTTATTATTTCTTATACAGTTTATTCTTAGTTTGTTATACAATAAAATTAAAAAATAAAAATATCAAGTCTTTATCTCACTGGTCTTTAGCTACCTAGAGTTCTAAGCTTTTTTAACACAGGTATAGCAGTTTTACCATATCAGGCTTTTAAGGATAAAGTCTGATACTGTGTGGACTTGTGTGCCATGGCTCAAGTGTAGAACTTTGTGTGCAGTGGATTATTTTAGTTTTCTTTGCCTCATGGCCCTTTGTTTGTGTCTTTGTCTTCCTCAGCTCATTTTGAAAAGTGCAAGAGTCTAGGTACTAGGATTCCTCTGTTTAATGAGCTTCTTTTTCCAGTATACATTTAGACATTGCCAAAGAGGTTAAGTGTTCATATTTGGCTATTAGTGGGTGTTCACAAAGATTTTGGGGTTTTTAATTCCAGGAGCTTTAAGGAGAACATCTCCCTGACCCAAAGACAGTACTGTCAGTCCTCAAAGGAAAGCATCAGTGAGTTTTCAGGCTCAAATAAAAGCGAAGGGGTGCATGTCCTCTAACAGTTACAGGTCCATACCTGTTTATTGGTGTATGAGTGTGACCATCAAAGGAAATGAGAGTTCAGCTTGCAGTTACAAACATGAGATGAATGCTCTTTTAGGCATGTCAGATAATTTTTGATTAAGATCTCTGGTGATCAGAAGAAATTCAGTTTGATTCAGTTAATTTTTGTTCTTCATTGAATGCAGGCCCAGAGTGCTGTGACAAGTTGTCAGGTAAAATACATGTATAGATTTTACAAATTGCTAAATGTGGAATTAGTATATAAATACTGTACACAGACTTGTTTAAACACACATAAAACAATGTAGAAACTGATTAACATAAATGTAAACCAACAATATTTGTCTATTAATTAATTGTTGAATTATGGCCAATTGACAATGAAGGAGAGGAAAACAAAAAACACAGCAAGAACACCAAAGAAACAGCAAATAGATTACGTAAAACTTTAATTAAATTTACCAGCCCCCAAATATAAACAACATTATATTTAAGTACCAATGATTCTAATCTTTATTACTTGAGCTTATTAGCTTCTATACAGTAATTACAGTTTTATTAACAAATTATTAACGATTCAAATGTACTTCATGATGTCTTCAATACCGAAAATATCCAAGTTTCAATATTATCATGTCCTTCAGGCCAATGCATTTTAGGATCACTCCTGCTCAGGGCCAGATATTCTAAGTAGTTACAGTATGAAACAGATCCATTAACTATTAAGATAAAGTATACAGGTATCTTCCATCCATCCATTTTCCAACCCGCTGAATCCGAACACAGGGTCACGGGGGTCTGCTGGAGCCAATCCCAGCCAACACAGGGCACAAGGCAGGGAACCAATCCCGGGCAGGGTGCCAACCCACCGCAGGACACACACAAACACACCCACACACCAAGCACACACTAGGGCCAATTTAGAATCACCAATCCACCTAACCTGCATGTCTGTGGACTGTGGGAGGAAACCGGAGCACCCGGAGGAAACCCACGCAGACACGGGGAGAACATGCAAACTCCACGCAGGGAGGACCCGGGAAGCGAACCCAGGTCTCCTAACTGCGAGGCAGCAGCGCTACCACTGCGCCACCGTGCCGCCCTACAGGTATCTTTTAATACTAATTGTCATTTAACACTTTTGCTGAATTTGTGACCACGTTTCTCACATATAAAAGTACCACTTACACTATATATATATATATAATATAGTCACACACGTGCGCATGGGTGGCAGCTAAAGAGCCTGAATGAGGGTAATTCCATGACAAACCAGGGGTTGGCGGAGTGTACTGACCCTTTCTCTCTTTCCACTGCAGACCGATTATGGAAAATTCCGCCTGGGTCCAATGATGTCACTTCCAGTTCCGGGCCTGATGACCTCACTTCAGGTTCTTGCCCTGATGACCTCACTTCCTCTGCTCGCCCTTAAAACCGCCAACTTTGCCTCATCAAGTCAGTTCTGGAGTACAATGTACTCCCAACTTAACTTTTTCACAGCCCGGAAAAATTGTGGTTGCCCCAAACCTTTTTGCGACTCTATTGTCACATCTTTGGCAATATACTGTATACAGTCCTACTCCAGTATAAGTGTTACCACTTAAATACCACTGCAAGTAAATAACACATTGCAGCAGTCAATCCGACATGAAATAAATGCATGAAATAATTTCTCAGTATCCTGCACATTTAGAAAACATTTCACTTTTTTAGGATGGAAAAAACATGTTTTAAATAGTTTTGTAACATGTGTTTTACATTATGCACTAGTGTCAAAGTTAACACCTAAAATGTGCACTGATTCAGTAAAACTAATGGTGATTTCAGCTGGGTTAAAAAATGACAGAATATTATTGTGGTCTGAATCATTTCCTCCATTGGAAAAACATTTCTGTTTTTTCTGTATTCAGAAACAAATAGTTTTCTTTCTTACACTCTTTTAACTGATTAACGATATTATTTGAGAAAGGCCATTTGGTCTAAAAGAAAGGTATGATTGAATGTCATCTGTATACAAGTGAAAATAAATGTTATGTTTTCTAATGATATTTCCCAATGGAAGGATGTAAAATAAAAACAGTAAAGGTCCGAGTACTAAGTCCTGCGAGACACCATCTTTAACTTCTGAGTAAAATGACGGAGTACTGTCAGCACTTTTCTGTACATACTGGAATTGATTTCATTAATAAAAACCTAGGAACAGGATACAATTCCTTCCTTGCTGCTTTTAAGATTTGCTCTGGTTGTTGGCTGTCATCTCTTTCTGTTGGGTGGGGGTTGAATTTTTTTGGTTAAGTTTGACTTGATTGTATGGGATGTTATTTGCTTCAAATAAAACTGAAAAAAAATTCTTAAAAAATATAAAATTAAACTGTCAGTAGTATCATATGCTGCACTTAAATCTAATGTCATAATTTACTGAGGTATTTCCTTCATCACAGGATATTAGAATGTTGTGTACAACAGGGGTTAGTGTCAATTCTGTACTGTTAACGGTACAAAGACAGACTGGAATTTCTCAAGTGAGCTGTCAAATGTAAGGAAAGACTGGAGCCGAGTGGCAACTCATTTTTCAATTATTTTAGTAAGAACGGGTAAATATGAAATGGGTCTATAATTATGAAGCATATGTGGGCCTAGTTCTGACTTTTTAAGTAATGGTCTGATAAACTGAAACTTTTAGTGCACCAGGAGTCAATAATAATAATGAATTATTGATAATGCTAAGAATGGGTGCTGCCAGAAAATCCATTGAACTTTTTACTAGTTTTGATGGGTCTAAGGAACATGTAGTAGGTTTCATTTTAGACATTAAAGTGACTTCCTGTTCTGTTATCAAATTAAAAATACTAAAGTGGTGTGTGCAAGATGAGACAGGGTTTGCCAATATAATATTTAGCATACAACGCCCATAAAACTAAATCTGGGATTTTATATTGCCAATTTTACCATTAAATAACCTCATAAAGTCTGCACTGCTAATTGTAGTGGATATTTTGCATGTAGTTCAAAAATTCCCTTTTTTTACATCATCCAATGTTCTAAACAGCACTCAAGGATTGCTAGTTATTATCTATGAAACTAGAATAATAGTCTAAGTGCATCAATAAAGAACTTTCTTATAGTTTATAATACCCTCTGTCCATGCAATCTGGAATACCTGCAGCTTTGCTGCTCTCTATCTATGCTCCAGTTTTGGACATTCTAATTTAAGAGTGTCAATACTCTTTTAAACCAGGGTGAGTTTCTATGCACTTTAATCACACATCTTTCAAAGTCACATTATAATTTGATATTAGCTGATCTAAATTGTTTGTCACAATTATGCTTGAGTTTCTCAGAATATTTATAAATTTTGATGAGAGTTCAACGTAGATGTTGCACTGTCCTTGTTTTAATCTGAGAGTCAATTGGTAAGGGCAAAAACAAATCAAATGTAATTTAGAAGTGATCAGAAATAAATTAACTTAATGGAGTAATATTTACATTTTTAAATCAGCCCTGTACATAATAATTAGATTTAATGTGTGAGTATAACTATGATTTGGGTCATTGACAATCTTGTAATGGCCCAGGAAGGCAAGCTGACCAAATGTTAACTTAAAGTAGAGCTGCAGAACAGATCTTTGTTTTGAGCTTGTGTTTGAGTACATATAGATTTGTTTTTTGTCACTTCTGGAATTTTTGAGTGTGCTTCTCACATTTTTGATTCTTTCTCTGATTTTATAACAGGGATACCAGCATGTAGCCAGATGGTGAGTATTTTATTGTCTGTGATCCCACGTTTTGTTGTGTATTCATGGGTGCAGCAATCATGTTTATAGTTGCTGTGCTTGGTAACAGTTGCCTGGCATGGAGATCACCTTGCAGTGTGCTGTGCTGTCAGGCTCCACCTACTTTATGTAGGAAGGCGACATGCAGGAGCTTATTATCTGCAGATTGGATCAAACATAAACAAAGAAAGTTAGTTTTAGGAGGACATTTAACAAGCTAGTCTGTGGACCTTGTTTTTGTCAAGAATCTTTTGAGTAGACAATTGGTTTACTTTGACACTTTTGTTTCTTTCTGGAGACCCTAATCCCTTTTCAAACAAAAAAAGTTAGTTGCCCCTTTTGGCTGTGTCCAGGTTTTTAATGTTTTTTTCCCATTATCTCTTAAGCAATTTAATATCCTTTATCACTCTCTCACAGTGTCCTACTCGAATGCAGGTGAAACAGGAGTAGCTAGGTAGGCTATTCATCAGCCACTGACCATGTCTTTCCCATTCACTGGTTCCTGATATGCTTAAAAGGTGTACAGTAATCCCTCCTCCATCGCGGGGGTTGCGTTCCAGAGCCACCCGCGAAATAAGAAAATCCGCGAAGTAGAAACCATATGTTTATATGGTTATTTTTATATTGTCATGCTTGGGTCACAGATTTGCGCAGAAACACAGGAGGTTGTAGAGAGACAGGAACGTTATTCAAACACTGCAAACAAACATTTGTCTCTTTTTCAAAAGTTTAAACTGTGCTCCATGACAAGACAGAGATGACAGTTCTGTCTCACAATTAAAAGAATGCAAACATATCTTCCTCTTCAAAGGAGTGCGTGTCAGGAGAACAGAATGTCACATAGATAGAGAAAACAATCTCTAGCAAACAAATCAATAGGGCTATTTGGCTTTTAAGTATGCGAAGCACCGCGGCACAAAGCTGTTGAAGGAGGCAGCTCACACCCCCTCCGTCAGGAGCAGGGAGAGAGAGAGAGAGAGAGAGAGAGAGAGAGAGAGAGAGAGAGAGAGTTTGTTTTTCAGTCAAAAATCAATACGTGCCCTTCGAGCTTTTAAGTATGCGAAGCACCGTGCAGCATATCATTTCAGGAAGCAGCTGCACAAAAGATAGCAACGTGAAGATAATCTTTCAGCATTTTTAGACGAGCGTCCGTATCGTCTAGGTGTGCGAACAGCCCCCCTGCTCAATCCCCCTACATCAGGATCAGAGAAAGTCAGCGCAAGACAGTGAGAAAAGTAAGCAATCTAGCTTCTCAGCCATCTGCCAATAGCGTCCCTTGTATGAAATCAACTGGGCAAACCAACTGAGGAAGCATGTACCAGAAATTAAAAGACCCATTGTCCGCAGAAATCCGCAAACCAGCAAAAAATCCGCAATATATATTTAAATATGCTTACATATAAAATCCGCGATGGAGTGAAGCCGCGAAAGGCGAAGCGTGATATAGCGAGGGATCACTGTATTGAACTTTGTTTCTGTCTATTTTTACTAATTAAAATCAATGTCTAACTCTGCATTTCTGTTATCCTGCACTGGCCTTCTCCTTATTGACAAATCCACATCACCATCCTGAACCAATTTGTCAATGTCAGGTAGCTCTATAGGAAAGTGTCAGTATATTTCAGTTCCTGCAGTGGTAACCAGCACCTATATTTTATGGTCTAGCAAACTTTTTTAGCTTTTCCCCAAGTTTGGTAGTTGAAATAAATTAATTAATACCCCATCATAAATAAACATGCTGGATAGACCGACTTGCCAATTCTGATGGGTATCATGAATTAAGAAGATCTCATTGACTTTCAGAGAAGACTAATTATTTTGATATTTTTGGAATTACCTTTTGTGAATAGGACTTGCTAATATTTAATGATGAATAGAGGATAAAGTTCTATAGACATTTATTCTAAGGAAAATATATAATTAGGCTATGGGCTGCAGTAGATAAAAGTGCAAATTCCTTTACTGCAATGTTTTTGCTTTGATATGAGAGGAAAGGAATATGCAACACTGAATCACTTAAATGAAAGTCATATTCTAAGGGAGAGCAAGAAGTTTAATTAAAAAACAGTACACTTAGAATTTGAAAGAGAAACATAATATGGTATGAGTTATGTATAAATGCATAAGTCCATTACTAAACCTAAAATTGAACATTTGAGTGTAGTGGTGCAGAGAGAAATTTCAACCACAATATCCAGGATGCAAGAATATCAGGGAAAAGAAAAGGGGTGTTGAGACTTGTGACAGCCTTCTCTACTCAGGCAAAAACCTAGAAGTCAAAAGCCAAGTAAAATTACACTTTTCTTTAAACCAGGAAGGGATGAACATGTGGAGAACATAGAATACATGCCAAATAACAAACTTGAATTCCTGTCTGCTTATTGGGTGATTCACTCCCTTGTCCCCACCAAGCCAAACCAATGCACTCGTATCCTCACCTCTTTATCTGACTTTTCTATCTATAGTTTATGGCCTCTCCTACTCCTTTAACTACTCTAATCTTGTCTGACCCCTGGCACTGAGATGGCTTTAAACCTCAGCTTGTGTTCACTTTTGGCAAAGCCTGTAATGGCCCTACATTTGATTTGGAGACAGAATGCTAAAACTTGCTTCAGCCGGCCTGGTGTCCCACAACCCCAAGACTTTGGTTGTCCTTTAAAGGCTAAGTCTCCAAGGTAGTTCCCTGTCTGCCTGGACTATTGGAGGGACAAAATAGTTCCTTACTTTCTCTTCTGGGAAACACAGTGGCCAAGAGATGTTCCCAAGTCAGATGGGCTGTGCATCTTTGCCAACTACTTGGTCACTTGACCTTTAACATCCTGGGGTACCATTACGTATATCTACTATAGTTGTATTCCTGTCATCAGTCACATATACAGGGCACACAATGACATGTAAAGGACCTTTCCCGCTTGTATTGTGGCTGGCTCCATCTTGTTTCTGAAGGCTTTAGTAAGCTTGTTCTGTGCTATCCCAGTGATGCCACTGTCCCTGGCAACACTTCCGAGCTGGGCACCACCTCACAATATATTAAAACTAGCAAAGAGAAATTAAACTTGTTTTCCAGGCCATGGAAAGACAAGAAAGTTTTGTAGGGGTCACTATCATTATGCAGTAAAATATGCTATTTTCTATTTCTAACAAAATGACTGCTTTTATTTGGTCTTTTTTGGGAAGGAATTAAGTGCACTAAATGTCAAAAAAATTTCAGTAAGTGTGAAGATGATTGGTTTTCAGTTATGCCTCTTGACCTGTGACTCAGAATTGTTACAACATTTCTCCAGTGAATGATGGGGAAAGAGAGATAGTTTGCCGTATTTGTGCTGCAGGCAAGTCTCAAAGCAATGTGGAGGCAGTTGTCTTTAGCATACAAACAAGAATTGGCAGAAACAGAAATGTCGACAATTATGCAACATAACAACTCCACATTGGACTGGTTAAAGTACAAAGAAAATATCTTTGCATTCAGCCCAGGGGAGTCACTCACCTCTACAAAATGCAGTCACCTGCAGTTTAGGGGAGTAACCAGTTTTGTTGTAGTCATGCGATGAAAGATTTATTGCAACTAGTATGTAAATATTTCCCTTTTCAACTTTAGCCTTCTAGTGTAGCAGATGTGTTTGAGCTAAATCAACATACAGTTTAAGAGACATGTGTTTAAGAGAATTATCTGTCACAGAGTTAACATCAAATCTCTAAACACATTCAAAACCCTAACAACAGTAGTCAATGTTCAAAAAGAAAAAAAATAATAATAATAAAAATATCTCTCTCTCTCTCTATGTATATATATATATATATATATATATTTATTTATATATTTATATATATATATATACACACGTGCGCATGGGAAACAGCTGAAGGGCCTAAACACTAGTAATTCTACACCGGGCCAGGGGGCGGCAGAGTGTACTGACTATCTCTCTCAGTCCTTTGCAGACCTTTCCCAGGAAATCCCGCCTGTTGTCTGCCCCAAGGATGACGTCACTTCTGGGCACAAGGACGCCACTCCTTGTTCCTGCACTGATGATGTCATTTCCCTTCCAAGCCTTTAAAACTGCCATCTTGCCTCAGTACAGGCAGTTCTGTTCTGGACTCTGACCTATGCACATTGTGCTACTAAAAAAGCAAGCCGAGAAAATATTATACGGGTGGCTGCCCCAACTCTTTATGATGTCTCTGACTCATTCTTGTTACAGTGGCATAGTCGGCAGGATGAGAAGAAACTGGGAAGGAACCATGGATATACTGAGGTAGGAGAGTACCAGGGCCATATTTCCGGATGGGGGGTGCACTCAGCGGTTCGGAGCGACATGGTGCAGGCTTCGCTCCCACCAAGGGAAAACGAGCCCCTATTCCTACACAGGGAGAATATAGAGGAGACCCACCAACGTGGGCTGGTTCCCGGGGGGAAAACGAAAAGGGCTTATTATGTTTTCTCAGAGGAGAGGACTAAGCCGCCCGTTGGGACCAAGGTCCCAGAGACATATGGGCTATCCCCAGACCAGTAGGTAAAAGACTTACAAACTTGGAAATATGATCCAGAGAGATCAACCCGGGAGCAAGCTTATGCTCTCTGGGAGCTAGTGGCTCAATGGCTGAAGCCATTTGAATTAAACACCATACAAATTGTGCAGCAGGTGGCCTGCTTTATTCTAATTAAAGGTCTTCCCAATAATTTTGCCCAGTCGGTCTGGGGAAACTTTCATTCCCTGGACGAATTAATAACACAAGTAAGAACTAAGCCAGCCTCACAATCTGTGAGAGCAGAACAGTCCTCTAGTGGACTCCGTAGGGATTATGTCCCACTGTATAAGTCCCTTCCATATAAACCGAAGCCTGTCTCAATGTCCCCAGGGCGCAGGGTGGGCCACTCGCACAGGAGAGCGGAGGGATGCGGTTGGAAGGGGGGAGGACGGTTATGTGCACTTACCAACCCCCTGGCTACTGGTCATACGGGAGTAGTAATTATAAATGGATTTTGAGTTACAGCCCTTCTAGACTCCGGCAGTAACATCTCTGTTGTTGATTGCCGTTACGTACTATCGCAACAGTGGACGAGAAAAAAGACCAGTATCTGGTGCATACACGGGGAAACGTGTATATAAAACCGCCCTGTGTATTATAAGCTATGAAGGGTTAGTAAAAAAGTTCTCCGTGGCGGTCCACCCACACCCACCTTCTCCTGTGATCCT
This sequence comes from Erpetoichthys calabaricus, assembly GCF_900747795.2. NCBI lineage: Eukaryota > Metazoa > Chordata > Cladistia > Polypteriformes > Polypteridae > Erpetoichthys > Erpetoichthys calabaricus. Next base: position 103,934,115 of record NC_041395.2, read on the forward strand.
AGGGCAGGACTGGTCTGACAGTAAATGCGGGGTGCTGATACAGTGCATCCGGAAAGTATTCACAGCACATCACTTTTTCCACATTTTGTTATGTTACAGCCTGATTCTAAAATTGATTAAATTAATTTTTTCCTCAGAATTCTACACACAACACCCCATAATGACAATATGAAAAAAGTTTACTTGAGGTTTTTGCAAATTTATTAAAAATAAAAAAACTGAGAAATCCCATGTACATAAGTATTCACAGCCTTTGCTCAATACTTTGTCGATGCGCCTTTGGCAGCAATTACAGCCTCAAGTCTTTTTGAATATAATGCCACAAGCTTGGCACACCTATCCTTGGCCAGTTTCGCCCATTCCTCTTTGCAGCACCTCTCAAGCTCCATCAGGTTGGATGGGAAGCATCTGTGCACAGCCATTTTAAGATCTCTCCAGAGATGTTCAATCTGATTCAAGTCTGAGCTCTGGCTGGGCCACTCAAGGACATTCACAGAGTTGTCCTGAAGCCACTCCTTTGATATCTTGGCTGTGTGCTTAGGGTCGTTGTCCTGCTGAAAGATGAACCGTCGCCCCAGTCTGAGGTCAAGAGCGCTCTGGAGCAGGTTTTCATCCAGGATGTTTCTGTAAATTGCTGCAGTCATCTTTCCTTTTATCCTGACTAGTGTCCCAGTTCCTGCAGCTGAAAATCATCCCCACAGAATGATGCTGCCACCACCATGCTTCACTGTAGGGATGGTATTGGCCTGGTGATGAGCGGTGCCTGGTTTCCTCCAAATGTGACGCCTGTCATTCACACCAAAGAGTTCAATCTTTGTCTCATCAGACCAGAGAATTTTCTTTCTCATGGTCTGAGAGTCCTTCAGGTGCCTTTTGGCAAACTCCAGGCGGGCTGCCATGTGCCTTTTACTAAGGAGTGGCTTCCGTCTGGCAACTCTACCATACAGGCCTGATTGGTGGATTGCTGCAGAGATGGTTGTCCTTCTGGAAGGTTCTCCTCTCTCCACAGAGGACCTCTGGAGCTCTGACAGAGTGACCATTGGGTTCTTGGTCACCTCCCTGACTAAGGCCCTTCTGCCGCGATCACTCAGTTTAGATGGCCGGCCACCTCTAGAAAGAGTCCTGGTGGTTTCGAACTTCTTCCACTTACGGATGATGGAGGCCACTGTGCTCATTGGGACCTTCAAAGCAGCAGACATTTTTCTGTAACCTTCCCCAGAATTGTGCCTCGAGACAATCCTGTCTCGGAGGTCTACAGACAATTCCTTTGACTTCATGCTTGGTTTGTGCTCTGACATGAACTGTCAACTGTGGGACCTTATATAGACAGGTGTGTGCCTTTCCAAATCATGTCCAATCAACTGAATTTACCACAGGTGGACTCCAAGTAAGCTGCAGAAACATCTCAAGGATGATCAGGGGAAACAGGATGCACCTGAGCTCAATGTTGAGCTTCATGGCAAAGGCTGTGAATATTTATGTACATGTGCTTTCTCAATTTTTTTATTTTTAACAATTCTGCAAAAATCTCAAGTAAACTTTTTTCACGTTGTCATTATGGGGTGTTGTGTGTAGAATTCTGAGGAAAAAAATGAATTTAATCCATTTTGGCATAAGGCTGTAACATAACAAAATGTGGAAAAAGTGATGCGCTGTGAATACTTTCCGGATGCACTGTAACTACTCCCCTTAACCCTGTAGGCCTAGTCATGGAAGGGGCTAACCTGACTCAGGCTGTTTACACGCCATGTAACCAGCCGGAGGAGAGAGGTACAGAGGGCTGCGAGGAGGATGGGGAGGCTCCTGGGCTGTCGCACTTAAACACGTCATCAATCCGGGCCTTGATGAGTCGGGAGGACTCCCCGCCCCTTGAGGTCAGACCGGACCCTCTCTCCGAAGTGCATTTCCAATTCAAAAAAATGCCGGCATCTTTCAAGAGGGACCAATGGAATGATGACTCCCTGAAGTTTGCAAAAAATGCAGTCGTGCTTGTCAATGGCCAACGCACTCATCAGCCCATGCCACGTGGCCCTCACTTTGTACTAGACAACGATCTATTATATCAAATAGCTGAACATGAGGGCGGGGTACAGAAGTTGTTGCTAATCCCATGAACCTACCAGCAGCAGGTTTGTGAGTTGGCACACGCCCACCTCCTGGGAGGCCATTTAGGCACCGAAAAGACTTTAGAGTGTATTAAACTCCGATTTTATTGGCCGAGAATTAACGAGGAGGTTCGCCGTTTTTGCATCTCTTGTCCAGAATGTCAATTACGGCAAATTCCTAGGAGGGTCCGCGCTCCTCTCGTTCCCCTCCCCCTGATTGATGTTCCCTTTGAGCGTATTGGGGTCGATATAGTAGGACCTCTGGAGCCCTCAGCCCGAGGACATAAATATATATTAGTCCTTGTGGATTATGCTACCCGATATCCAGAGGCAGTTTTGCTGCACTCTGCCACTACTAAAGCTATCGCACAGGAACTACTAGGGGTATTTGCACGTAACGGGATCCCTAAAGAAGTCCTTACGGACCAAGGGACGCCCTTTACCTCGGCGACGTTCAAGAAAACGGCCAAGTTACTTAAAATAAAGCACTTAAAGACCGCAGTATATCATCCTCAAACTGACGGTCTTGTCGAGAGATTTAATCAGACTCTCAAGCAAATGCTACGCAAGGTGGTCAGCGGGGACGGGAGGAACTGGGATCAGCATATCTCCCTCGTGCACTTTGCTTATCGGGAAGTCCCACAAGCCTCTACGGGGTTCTCCTCTTTTGAATTGTTATATGGATGACAACCCTGAGGATTATTGGATGTTTTAAAAGAAAGATGGGAAGGAGAGGCTCTTCCCTCTATCATTATATTAGAGTATATTGCGCAGTTATGCGATCGATTAAAAAAAATCTGACCTATTCTAAAAAGTCACATGGAAGAGGTGCAAGCAGCACAGGCCCACTATTATGATCGTGGCACGGCTCTCCGGGAGTTCCAACCGGAGGATCGGGTAATGGTATTGGTCCCTACCTCGCATTCTAAGTTGCTTGCCCACTGGCAAGGCCCATATGAAGTTAAGGAGAGAAAAGGGCTCGTCGGTTATTTAGTAAAACAACCCAATCGTAGGCCGAGCGAGCGGGTCTATCATTTCAACTTGCTGAAGCCGTGGAAGGAGAGGGATCCCGATCCCTCCTCCGCTCAGCCCCGCTCTTTCTTTGCTCAGAACGACAGCCTTAACTTCGGTCTCGAGTTGAATGCTAAACAGAGACGGGAGCTCGAGACAGCGATCTTGTCAGTTCTGAAGGTAGTGAGTGAGCACCCCGGAAGGACCTCTCTGATTGCGCATGGCATAGTGACAGAACCCGGAGTTGTTGTACGAGAACGCTCATATCGTCTTCCGGAAGCAAAGAAGGCAGAGGTGAAGCTTGAGATCCAGCACATGCTGGATCTAGGTGTGACTGAGGAAAGTTATAGTCCCTGGTCCAGTCCAATTGTCTTGGTCAGTAAGCCTGATGGGAGTTGGAGGTTTTGCAATGACTTCCGTCGACTGAATCAAGTCTCCCAGTTCGACACCCATCCAGTGCCTCGCATAGATGACCTCCTTGAGAGGCTTGGACAAGCGAAATTTTTGACCACACGTGACATGACAAAGGGGTACTGGCAGGTTCCTTTAATGGACTTCGGGAAGGTTAAGACCGCGTTTAGCACCCCTAGTGGGTACTGGCAGTACCGGGTCCTCCCATTCGGGTTACATGGGGCTCCGGCAGGTGGAAACGGTATTGCAGACGCTGCATAAAGCCGGGCTTCGAATTAATCCAAAGAAGTGTTTCTTTGGATTAAAAGAAGCTAAATATTTGGGCTACCTGGTGGGTCGGGGTGTTGTGAAGCCACAGTGCTCCAAAGTTAATGCCATATTTAACTGGCCCCGTCCGAATACTAATACCAATAGCGGCAAGTGCAGGCTTTCCTCTGGTTAGCCGGGTACTACTGCCGGTTTGTGCCCTGGTTCTCCGAGAGAGCAGCATCCTTGACAGACTTAACAAAGAAGAGGGCTCCAAACCACATTGTGACCTAAAACAGGCCCTTACGTCAGCACCCATATTGAAAGCACCCAACTTTTCACTTCCTTTCATACTCCAGACGGACGCTTCGGACACAGGCCTGGGGGCCATGCTGAGCCAAAGTGTTGATGGTGTTGAACACCCCGTCATGTACCTGAGCCGGAAACTGCTGGATCGGGAGACCAGGTATGCGGCAGTGGAACAGTAGGCTCTTGCGATAGAATGGGTGATTATGCAGCTGAGGTACTACCTCTTGGGCTGTGAATTTGCTCTGATGACGGACCATGCACCTCTCCAGTGGATGGACCTTCACAAGGAGTCAAATCCAGGGGTCACTAGGTGGTTTCTTGACCTCCAACCGTATAAGTTTTCGCTTGTTCACCGTAAGGGTTCTCTCCATGCCAATGCTGATGCTCTCTCTCGAGTCCACGACCTCTCGGACAGGTCCGCCCAACCCGATGGGTCTGGACTAAGGGGGGGCCTTGTCACACACGTGCACATGGGAAACAGCTGAAGGGCCTAAACACTAGTAATTCTACACCAGGCCAGGAGGTGGCGGAGTGTACTGACTATCTTTCTCAGTCCTTTGCAGACCTTTCCCGGGGAATTCCCGCCTGTTGCCGGCCCCAAGGATGACGTCACTTCCGGGCACGAGGACGCCACTCCTAGTTCCTGCACCGATGACGTCATTTCCCTTCCAAGCCTTTAAAACTGCCATCTTGCCTCAGTACAGGCAGTTCTGCTCTGGACTCTGACCTAAGCACATCGTGCTACTAAAAAAACAATTCTGCAGCCGAGAAAATATTATACGGGTGGCTGCCCCAACTCTTTATGATGTCTCTGACTCATTTTTGTTACAATATATATATATATATATATATATATATATATATATATATATATATATATATATATATATATATTATTAGCAAGGTAAAAAAGTGTGTATTGTATATATATATATATATATATATATATATATATATATATATATATATATATATATATATATATATATATATATATATATATATTTGTATTGTATATGTGTCCTGATCCTGGAAGCACTAGGCAGGAAACAGCCCCAGAATGGACCCAGTCCAGGCACACTGACATGCTTAATCATGCTCAATCATATTCAGGCCAATTCATTCTCACCTAAAATACATGCAAAATATGAAGGTGCTATACAGTATAAATAAAGTTTAAGGTTAAGGTTTAAGGTTAAGGTTTCTTTATTTAGTCATGTTTACACAAGAAAACATGAAATTTGCCTTTTCAGTTGCATCTAATAACAGACAGAATGAAATAAAACAGACAAACAGAAGCAAGAAAGGTTAAGCTAAGGCAGTTAGATAATACATATTTACACATTATTATTATGATAAACAAGTGATGAGCATTCCAAGCTCAGACTCTTTTGCGACAAGCTTTCTGTCAGGCTGTTACTAGACACACCACTCTACACAATTGGCTTCAACAACTATAAGTTTTATGGCCAAGTTGAGTTTTCTCTGAGATCCACAGTTGTTTTCTCTGTTGTGCCTGATACTTGTTTCGCTTTTGTAGAACTGTTATCCATCCATTTTCCAACCCGCTGAATCTGAATACAGGGTCACAGGGGTCTGCTGGAGCCAATCCCAGCCAACACAGGGCACAAGGCCAACCCACCGCAGGACACACACAAACACACCCACACACACTAGGGCCAATTTAGAATTGCCAATCCACCTAACCTGCGTGTCTTTGGACTGTGGGAGGAAACCGGAGCACCCAGAGGAAACCCACGCAGACATGGGGAGAACATGCAAACTCCACACAGGGAGGACCCAGGAAGTGAACCCGGGTCTCCTAACTGCGAGGCAGCAGCGCTACCACTGCGCCCGTAGAACTGTTAATATTTATAAAATTCCAGGTTGATCATTTTCTGTCTGCAGTACCCAGCACTTACTTTTTGTTAGGCATCTGGCAGTTCTTGAATGTCAGTACTACATTGTATGCATGGTATAATATGATTAAGGAGTGGGTGAGCAACATCAGAAACTGAGATGTCAGTTGTACAGTAATGGACTAAAGTTATTAAATGCTGAAGCTGGAGTTAAATTTCATGGGCAACGACAAAGTAAGAATACAAATGTGGGACAAAAGAAAACATTAAGATAGTGGTTGAGGTAAAGTTGTAGAAAAAGGCAGTGCTTGCTAAAAGAATTCTTTGCCTAAGGATCCAAGGCATTATAGTGTCACTCACTTATAATCAAAAAGGTTGTTTGACTACAAACTTCATGCAAAGAAAAAATGGTAGCATTTTAGAATAGGAGCTAGCAAGGTGCATTAATCAATCAGTTACTGCTACTGTATTGTAGCAGCCGGTTGGCTGCTGAGATGGGTAGGTAGGTCCTGAGACAAGACTGAGAACGGTGAACACAAGCTAAGAGTGCACTATTTGGGGAACTTTCAGAAAGACAAAGGAAGGTGGGCGAAGTCTTCAGTGCAGCAGGAGTTAAATAGGAGCCGGTGCAGAGAAGGACATTCTACTTCTAAAGGAGAGAGGTGTGAAGGAGGGCGAGACTTATCGGTTAAGATGTTAATGAGTTTATCGGTGTTTCCTGTGGCCAAAAACAATAGGAAGGTTTAGCTCATATCTGAAATTGTTGTTTTGTTGCTCTGATACAAAATGCCCAATTCAGGGTTCCTTAAATTCCTGTGTGTCGTTAGTGTCGTCCCTTTGGTCTTTACATAATTTTACCACCTTAGTAAGTCCTTTTTTTGTGTTACAGTAATCCCTCCTCCATCGCGGGGGTTGCGTTCCAGAGCCACCCGCGAAATAAGAAAATCCGCGAAGTAGAAACCATATGTTTATATGGTTATTTTTATATTGTCATGCTTGGGTCACAGATTTGCGCAGAAACACAGGAGGTTGTAGAGAGACAGGAACGTTATTCAAACACTGCAAACAAACATTTGTCTCTTTTTCAAAAGTTTAAACTGTGCTCCATGACAAGACAGAGATGACAGTTCCGTCTCACAATTAAAATAATGCAAACATATTTTCCTCTTCAAAGGAGTGCGCGTCAGGAGCAGAGTCTGTCAGAAAGACAGAGGAAAGCAAACAAATCAATAGGGCTGTTTGCTTTTAAGTATGCGAAGCACCGCAGTACAAAGCTGTTGAAGGCGGCAGCTCACACCCACTCCGTCAGGAGCAGGGAGAGAGAGAGAGAGAGAGAGAGACAGAGTTTGTTTTTCAATCAAAAATCAATACGTGCCCTTCGAGCTTTTAAGTATGCGAAGCTCCGTGCAGCATGTCATTTCAGGAAGCAGCTGCACAAAAGATAGCAACATGAAGATAATCTTTCAGCATTTTTAGACGAGCGTCCTTATCGTCTAGGTGTGCGAACAGCCCCCCTGCTCAATCCCCCTACGTCAGGATCAGAGAAAGTCAGCGCAAGAGAGACAGAAAAGTAAGCCGGGTAGCTTCTCAGCCATCTGCCAATAGCGTCCCTTGTATGAAATCAACTGGGTAAACCAACTGAGGAAGCATGTACCAGAAATTAAAAGACCCATTGTCCGCAGAAATCCGCGAACCAGCAAAAAATCCGCGATATATATTTAAATATGCTTACATATACAGTAAAATCCGCGATGGAGTGAAGCCGCGAAAGGCGAAGCGCGATATAGCGAGGGATTACTGTATTAACATTGCTACTGGCAACACCAAAATACGGGTTATGTATAGTACATCTATTAGTCACTTACTTCCAGGATTTGCATCTATTATGAAACTAATGAAGCTTAAGCTTCAGGGCCCCTAATCGTGGAGGGGCCCCAGAAGTTATTTTAATTTTAATCCTTTCATAACTCAAAAACTATAAGGCATTGGAACTTTTTATTTACGCCAGTGACTTTGACATGCAAGATGATCCAGTAGAGTAATCTTAATCAATGTACTGGTAATTATTTTGTGGTGATCTGTTGTGGAAAAAACCCATTAGAGAAAATAACAGTGGTCAACAGGATCTTGTTGCTGGATGTGTTCAACATTTTCAGAGCCCCAAAAATGTAGGTCTTCATAAATGTTTTGCTCAATAGATGCACTATAACAAGTCCTTAACACTCATACTCTAGTTTTATCAAAACCATATCTCATATCCTCTTTAATGTCTACAATAAGATTTTTGAGAAGCTCTTTTGAAGAAGTTGTCTTTTTGCATGACCTTCTGGGGGGTCAGAGCACAGGGTCAGCCACTGTAGAGCACCCCTGGAGCAATTTTCAGGTTAAGGGTCTTGTTCAAGGGCCCAGGAGAGTAGGGAATTCTGGGAATTTAGCTGGTAACCTCCCAGATATCAGTGCAGATCTTTAGACACAGAGCACCCATCCATTCTTTGAAACCCACTTCTCTGTTATATAGTCAAGGAGAGGCAACACCTGGCAATCAGCAATGGACGCGAGTCAAGCGCCAACATTATGTGGGATACCATTTCACAGATGATCACTTCATTTCCAACTTGTACAAATTAACTATTTTATCTTCAATCTATTTATTTAAGTTCCTATTCAGAACTGACATTTTTTCTGTGATATTGTCTTTTAGAAGATAAGGGATACTTTTTTTTCCCACTCTGCTTCCTAAAACGTTGGCATAATGATTAGCACAGCAATATCATGGGTCAACCATTCGGTTGTTCATTACTTCTTGAAATATTTCTTTTAAATCCTTAATTTTCACTTCAAATCACTTCCTCTGTATAGTGAGAATCACATTGCTGGCCAAGAAGGCATTTACTGATGATGCGCTCAAAGAGCTCAGTAATTTATCTTATAGAATCTAAGCAGTCTGTTTGCTTAATTAATACACTAAAACCTAACATTTTCTTGCCAATAACTAATTTCCTGCAATTCTGGATTGGTATAATAAGATTCCAGTTAATCAAGAGCAGAGTATTAGGCTAAATAAAATTCAAGAATGTTTGTTGATATTTATGTATTTTCTTTATTATTATTTCATTTTCCTAAATGAATATGGAGGTTACTCAAAATAGTTGGTGGACCTTTAAAAAAAGAGTTCAAGGGAAGGGCAAACTGTGTTTTGACTGGCTCAGTGTTAGCTATTTAAATGTGACGTACTGCATTTTTACCTCCCGGCTTCATCTCTCCACTTTAATCTCTACAGCATCCAGTTGCACACATTTAGGTCAGTGAGATGCAGCCAATGGAATGCATAAATGCTAAAAAACACTGTCATTGTTCATACATTCTTATAAAACAGTATTATTTACAAATATTTTTGGTTAAGATGAACAAAATTAAATGCTTATGTCCCAATAGGATAAACTATATTCAGGAACAGCAGTAACCTTTCACTTTATCTGTACACATGCTGGATGGATTATGTTTTGATTGCCCTGGGAGCATCTGGGTATTCCCTAAGAATGTCTTGGGAAGTTTGTCGTCGCTAGGGAGGCCTAGTCAGCCCAGTCCCAGGTGTTGCTACCATTTGAAAAGATTAAGATGGTCTATTTTCCACATTCTTCTTAGGTTGGTGTAGTTTTTATTTGGGTTCTCTGATTTCCTTCTCCATCCCCAACACATTAGATTAGCTCAATAAGAGTTGAGTGTAGCTTGATGTATTAATTTTACCTGGGATAGACTGAACTCCTGTTCTAAGATGGTTCCTGACTTGTACTCAATGCTGCTACTACAGGCAGTTACCCACTGTGACAATGGATTGAACAGAACCAATTAAAACAACAGATGGACCACTTTCATTGGATGCTTTTGAAGGGGTAAGAACATGTTTTTGAATTTCAATTTAATTCTAGGCTCAATTTAGTTTGTGTTGGTTCATTCCTTCTGAGGATAACTAATTGCATTATTGGGTGGAAATAATTAAATATATATATATATACATAATATACATACATACAGGTGGAATCTCATTGTAACGAACTTCATGGGACCATAAAAATATTTTGTTATAACAAACATGGGGAAACTATGTATACCATTGTGACCAGAGTCGATGGTGATTCGCCATCTCTAATAGCAGAGGCACAAGGATGGTTCCGTAGCTGCTTTGCTGGTAAAACAGTAAACAAGGGCAAAGTAATTGGTCATCCTCTGCTGGGTCAGGCTTTCCACGTAACATACTTGTTGCACAATGTTTAGGACATTTAACACTGGGCTTTGACCTGCTCTTCCTCACATTGTCCTGGTCTGCCACAGCATTGATTCCGAGCCCCTGGTGTTCTTCTAATTTGAAGATGGGAATTAAAGCAGGATGATAGCCCGTGTTGTTGCTCCTATCTCGTGTGCTTGAGTGCTGAAGTAACAGCTCTGATTTTGAATGAAGTCCTGAGACTGTACCTGCCTTCTCTATACAGTAATAAAGTACCTGTATTTTCTGTTTCTCACTTTTTTTGTTCATTGCAAAGAAAACTTTGAGAAGCACTATGAAACTATGAAACAGTACAGTATCTACACATGACACAACTACCCACGCAGACACTTGGTGCAGCACTGACTCAGAATTCGGCTTTACCTTTATGATGTCGTGCCTACACTCACACCGAGAATGCCTGAGGCCGGAAATTTCGCAACAGACTGTCTCTATTTTTTTGGCCTAACAAGAAAGAGACAGCCTGTTGGAGGGTTTCCGAGATTCGGCACTAAGTATTTTTTTAATCATATTATTTTTTGTGGCTATTTTTGATTGAAAAAGCATGCGTTATACTGCAATTTACATTTCATTAAGATGATAACCATTAAACACGATGTTGTATGATCGTTTATCTGAGCTAACAAAAGGTATTCTTTATTCTGAAAATTTTGTTATTTCGGTATGCGCTATAATGGGATTTGACCTATATATATGTATGGAATATAAATAGACAGCTATATAGCTATACATTGATGAATAGTCTGCCTTGCAGTCGAATCAGTACTTAACATCCCAGTCTAACGGTGCTCCCAGTGGAGCTAATTGTTGTTAACTACTTGGGATACTTGCCCTTGAACCAAAGTAGAGGCTGAAAGGGCCACCACAGTGTCCAGGGGTTTGTCTTCCCCATTTAAAAATAAGGACAGGGAGAACTGGCGAGAAGCCAGTACTTTTTCATAACATCATTACGTTGAACAAAGCTGTTATCAAACTACATAACTTTTCCAGTGATTTATAGTCCTTGTCTTTATTTCCATACACTTGGGGACAATTGTGGCTCATGTCCATAACCCCCACTCATGTAGTCTGACATCCCCAGTGACTCAGTGATACCAGTCTTCTATTCACCACATTTCATTGCCTTAAGTCACAGCGATGGGGTCCAATGTGTATGAGCCGAGGGTGCTTAGCTGAAAATATAATGCATACAATGCAGCTGTGATATGTTTAGACCATGAAAACACTATCTAGAAAACAATTGTATAGCAATTGAAACAGTCAGGCAGCATGTTAACTGTCTGAAAAAATGCAGGAAGATCACAATATTTTGGAAATTTGGAACTGGAACTGTGTCATGAGGCAGTCATGTGATGTGTCATCCCCTGCAATTCCTGGTCATGTTATCCGACATCCTCAAGGTGATGAGTTTCGGCACATGGAGGCATTAGGTTTGACATAACTTCTGATGGAAATTTCTATAATTTGCTGCCTGAATAACATGTTTCCTGACTTGTATCATGAGAACCATGTTGCCTGTTTAAGGTGGGCCATGCAATAGTGGGCCATATTGCTTAAAAGCTATTCTGTTAGGGAATTTATTCTGCATAGGGATCAGTGGCCAAGTCTTGTGGTAACCAAAGAAGGCTCAGACGTGACCCTGTGATAGGGTTTCCAGGCTGTTTAAAACCATTGAGATTTGAGCTTAGAGCTTGGGAGGAGAGTTAAGGAAATGGCCTATTGATAGGAGGGAAAGAAACTAGTATCTATATAGTGAGAGGGCAATAGCAGAAGTAAAGAGATGACTGGTCTGATGTTATGAACTGAGAAAAAATGGAAGCCATCTCACTGGGCATTAGTCTGTGAAGGCAAGCCTGAGGGGAAGTGTGGTTTTGTGTTGGTTTATTATGATCCTTTGTATTCTCCCTTCAGTGGATCCTGCTCTTAAGTAGTTAAGAGTAAAAAGAGTCCCGTTCCAGATACGTTTTACATATTTTGTAATTATTTCAGCTTTTTACTCCATTAGCAAGGCTCTCCGTGTATTAATTTACATATATGAGCAGCAATGCCTCATAACAATTTTAAACCCTAAACCGCTTCCTGCTTTCTTTGTAGTTTTTGCATGAATTTAGTATGATTATGCATGTTTTGTTTGGAAACGCTGATGGATGGATTTTTGAATGAGAGTTTACAAGTGACAAACTGGAATGCTGTAAGGCCGGAATGTCAAACTCAATTTCTGGAAGGACACTGTGGCTGCATGTTTCCATTGCAATCACTTTCTTCACTAATCAATTGCTACTGCTAATGAAACACACTTCTTTTGTGTTAATTTAAATTACTAGATTTTAAAGATTCAGAGTCCTTCATTGTTCCCTTTTTTCTGGTTGCTAATTAAGAAAAAAGAAAAAAAACACTGCAGCCACTGAGATTCCCCATGAACTGTGCTGAACATCCCTGCTGTAAGTGGTTGGCACCAATCTGGCTCTTGTTACAGTCAAAATGAGCTTAATTACCCATAACTCTGACTTCAAAAGTGACTACAGAAACGGAGTGCATGAAAATATATAGTTTATATATGTCTGCAACACTGAAATGGATGAAGTAAGCATTGATAATGAGTGAGTATATATATATATATATATATATATATATATATAAAATATTTTGGGCTGTATAGATATACAAACACACACACACACACGCACACACACACAGTAACAGCATATTATATATATATATATATATATATATATATATATATATATATATATATATATATATATAGAGAGAGAGAGAGAGAGAGAGAGAGAGAGAGAGAGAGAGAGAGAAATTTACACAATCACACACACACACAGCAGACACATACCCATTCTTTCATTTTCTTGCTTGTCCAGTTCAGGGGAGCCAATGTCTGTCATGGCAACACACTAGTCGTGACCAATGACAGTTCATGGCACACACTCACATATAAATTGGGAAATTATTACAGCTAAGAGATTATCGTAATACACACCTATAAATGTTTTTAGCATCACTAGGAAATTTGTAACACACCACTCTAAAAACACACACTGAAAACTCCACACTCTACCCATGGATAACTCACAAAGGGAGAGTTAAACCTTTATTTTCATTGGTTTAGTTTTCAGTTGCCTATAGGATTTCTTTTTTTTTTTTTATTTCTTCAAATATTTTAATTTAATATTGCAAACAACGTCACAACATACAAAATGAATTATATTTTGCAGAACATATGTCAATGAATAATCTTTTATATCTCATTTTTTAAACTTTGTGGGAATAAAAAAATAAACAGCAAAGCTTTGACAACAGCACCTTGACATTTGAATTGAATTCCAATGCTATCTGTAGAAGTTTAAAGCAGTAAACAAGTATAATACTAACAGGAATAAAGATCACTTACTGTCTAAAATGTAAACGGAATGTTTTGGTCAGAATTGATTTCCTTTTTCAAAGTGGACAGTTTCTCACTTCACAATCGAAGCAGCATGCAATATTTTTTCATTCATTTTACTTTCTGTGTTTTCTATTTAATTATTTTTTCAGATTCTTGGCAACGTAAACAAACCACAATGTCTTGAGGAATGTAATACAGAATTATTTGAAATTGTGCGCAGATGACTTTATTTTTTTTTTTTCTTTTATTTGTCTTGGTCATGGATATGTTCAATAAATAGACCGTATTACCACTTTACTGTATAAACTTCTTTTTTTTTTCTTTTTTTTTTAAACTTTACATGCAGTCCATAAAATTATCATTTAACGGAATAATTTACCCTGTTATGTATATATACAAATAGATAATTTCTCTTTTTTTCTCTCAATAAAATCTATACAACGTTAAATTCACTATCTCCCTCTCTTAATGGTTAATGTACATACACAGGAAGTGTCTATTCTTATAAAGCGCCAGCCAATTTTTTTTTTGCTATCCATAGTGAGAGCTCGTACATATGACTGGGTCGTCCGACACTGGGAATTGTAATGCCTCTTGTCGATTCCTCTGCAGCCTTCCTTGGTGTAGCCCATTGGGTTACATTTGGTCTCATAAAAGTATTGCTTCAATTGGCCGTTTGGTACAGGGACCTTTTCCAGGACGGTTACCGTCTGCCCTGACATGTCCACTGCCGTCTTTTTGTCAACAGCTGTCACCCATTCACTAATACTGTCACATACGCTGAGCTCGCCTCGGCGGGCCGGGTCTGAGTGGCGGCGCACCCTCATGGACATGTTTGCCGAGTCCAGGTAGTTTTTATACTCCTCCAGGAGAAAGAGCAGAGGGGGTTCCAAAGGCACTTGGCTACTGATCATTACGCGTGATGTGTACATGTCCGCATCCTTGGGATCAGCCCCCTTTGTGGCAGGCTGAGGCTCATTTCCCCCATCAAGCAGTTCCTCAATGACCTGCTCAAAAGTGTCCGCTAGTGACGGCAATCCACGTTGGGGTACACCCATGCTCTCCAAAGTCCCATGGGTCCGTGCTCCAAGGTAGCCCGGTCCGGCGTGACCTCGGATGACGCCGGCATCTTTCATGGGAGCAGCTTTCATGCAACTAAAGTATGAAATAACCATAGTAATGAACAAGATGGTCATCACTCTTCTCACCTGGTGGAACTGCAATGGAAAAGAAAGAGAAAAAAAACAGATGTATTAGAGGTGTGAGGAGAGGTGAACAGCATCCATCATTGCCACATGTTAACCAATCTGACTTTTAGACATCATCAGTGGTTAGACCACTGACGTCACTGGGAGTTCCACAGGAAGCTCAGAGAAGAGGCTCTCGAGATGTCATTAAGAGCCTTGATAATGTTTCTCCTCCCCCTTTTTCCCACGTTCCTCCGCTTTACACATTCCTGGTGGACTGTGACAGGACCCTACAGAAATTAATCCATTACAATTATGGGATATAAGACAGACATTTTCTTTCTTTTTATATTTTGTCAGGGTTAAAATAAGTTGTAAACATTCTTTCACTGAGATAAAATAAAAAAGAAAACTCTGTCATTTTAGTAAGGTAAGTAATAAGCTGTTAAAAATCCTAAATTAGCAGTCTCTCTTGCTGCCTTCTAGTTTGACAACCCTAGCAGGTGTTGAGCCTTTTTTAGAAAGAAAAGAGAAAAAAAAAAAACAGTGCAAATTACCCCCCTGGAGGGCAGTCTTGTGTGCTGTCTCCCCCTGGAGATGCACACTCTGAGAACCTTGGACATCCATCTGTATTCTCTTTTTACGTTCTCTCCTCCCCGATTTCTTTTGTTTAAAATATGTCTAATATTTATCTCAAGCCTTAATTTGCACCCAGGGGAGAGAACATTGGCTCAAGCCGTCTGCACACTCACGTCTCATATCTGCGTTCTTTTTTTTGACCTTCACAAAGTCTCTTTCTTTCAAATCCCTGTCAGGGTTGCCAGGTTCTAAATTGCCATTAAACCCAAACTATTCCTGTCATTATGGTGGATAGTGATGAGGTGCTGGTTCTTGAGACACTGAAGGCTCCCACTTCTGAGGTACTTGAAGTAGCAGATTTGGGTGTCAGCTCAGGGAACATGTCCCATAAACAGGGGCATGCTGTACTATAATTAAAGTGGGAGGCAATTGTTCCATGGCTCACCAGTCAGAAAGCAAAAAAAAAGACACTTTCTACCCTATTATATGGGGAATCTTGAGGTTCATTTCATTATAAACTAAGAATGTTTTCTTCTGTGATTACAGAATCACAGAGCTATTGTGAGAGAATCTCACTCAACATTAGAGTCATGATAATAATTAGTAATAATAATAATAACTGGGTCCTTACTGTACTTCAAGACAGCTGTAAGAAAACCAATTTGTCAGAACTGGGCAGTGTCGCCACACTTAATCACATCCTGTTCTTTTACAAGGTGTTGTTTTGGCAACAGATGAGAAAAGTAACTGAAGCAACAGAACAGGTACAATTCCTAAGGGCCCGTTGGCATTCCTAAATTAATAATTCATATGTATTTAGAATGATTCAGAAAATTAGGTTTTTGAAAAAAGTACTAAAATATGATTAGACTGCCCCGTCCCCTTTACGCACACACATACACAAACACATTCACTTGTAACCTTGGTTCTTCAAGACTAATTGATATGTGCTGCCCTATATTTTTAAACACTGTGAAGACAGCCCTAGAGGCAGGCATGCTCTCTCCGGAGCCCTGACTACGATCATGTCCTACGTATAATAAACACTCGACTCCTGTTTCATCAGCTGCCAAGAGCATCTCCAAGAATACTAGCAAAAAAAAAAAAAAAAAAAAAAAAAGGTAATCCATGCAAGAGACTTAAGTTGTTTTACCCAAGGCAGTAAAAAAATAAACATAATGGCTGATTCTTTTCATGTGACAGACAGAACAAGAAAGCCCTGATTATACTTCCCTTTTCACTTGATTCTGCCGGCAGGGATACCAGCATCTCAGAGTGGATGTCATGTGTCGATTTATTTATTTATTTATATTAATTGACTGCAGCCATCTCTGAGACACTCAGTAATTAGGTTGGCCCAACACATTCTGGTGCTTGTGGCAGAAAGACGGCACTACAGGTCCAGCAACATCACTTGGTGGTTCTCAAACCCCGTCCACTAGTTAACTGCCACTTTTTTTTTTTTTTAATTGAAGGTTTACTTGTATTGTAATAATAATATAATAATACATTTTATTTAGGTAGCACCTTTCCCATGCTCAAGTACACCTTGATCTCCTGATGTCTTCTCGTTTCATCTCTATCTCTGCAAAGTTTACTTTTCTCATACATTTAGATAATGTGTATGTGCTTAGGCCATGACATTATTACTCTTATTTTTTTCTACATTTTAAATTTTCTATAAAACCGGCACAGTAAAACAAGCTTGCCTTGCCATATGTGTTCTCTTTTAATGTTAGCACAGGTTACATCTACAGACAGGGGCAGGTCTACAATGAAACTAGTGAAGCTTAAGCTTCAGGGCCCTTAATCCTGAAGAGGCCTCAGAAGTGACTTTAGTTCACGTTGTTTAAAAATATTAGGAGTCTACTGTATGAAAAGGGTTTTTTTTAAAACCCCTACATGTAGTGGTTAAAATAAAACAAAAATTGTGGTGATCTGTCATGGAAAAACCCCATTGAAGAAGATAACTGGTTACCCAGACCTCACTGCTGGTTGAGAAGGGGCCCCAGAGCAGTTCAAGCTTCAGGGCCCCAAAAATGTGGGTCAGACAAAACACACATTTTCTACTCAGCCACTGCCAAACTGCCCTGGTGTGAATGGGACTGTGCTTCTGTACGCCTTGGTATTGGGCTTGACTCCCGTTCCCCACAATACATAATGGAAATAGAAGAAGAGAACTAAAATAATTTATATGTGCCAGTATCTGGCACACAAAAGTATCTAAAAACGTTTGATTCTGTACACTTAAAGGAAAAAGAATCATTATGATCATCTTGCTCTTCACAAACTGACCACCGAGTTAAATTACTTGTAAGAAAACCCAGTGATTCTCTAAGTCCTATATTTAGGTATGACAATTAATAGTTTAAATACCTAAGCTATAAATGGTGTGGGCAAATGGGGGCAAGCCAGGACAACACCCTTAAACAGCAGCCAGAACAAGTCATCCACTTGAAGCTAAGCATGTTCAGGTTTGGCCAGTACTTGGATGGGAGACCATCCAGATAAAACATGGGTTGTTGCTGGAAGAGGTGTTGGCAAAGCCAGCAGGGGGTTCTTATCCTGTGGTCTCAATGTGGATCCCAATGCCCCAGTGCAGTGATGGGGACATTGCGGTAAAAATGGTGCTGTCCTTTGCATGAGACATAAAACCGAGGTCCTGACTCTCTGTGGTCATAAAATCTCTGAGCATCCTTCATAAAGAGTAGGGTGCATCCCTATGTCCTGGCTACACTTCCCACCTCAGCCTCGTCATTCTGACCCCCTAATCATCCCCTGTCTCTGACTGGATAACTATCTCTCACCCCTTCACCACCTAACAGCTAATGCATGCTGAGTGCACTAGCACAAAAATAGCTGCAATCACATCATCCAGTGGTGGCTGAAGTGGCTCCCCACTTCCCACTGTGTAAAGCACTTTGAGTAGTGAGAAAAGTGCTATATAAATGTAAAGAATTACTGTTATTACTATTAAAACACAGCATGGCTTGGACTGTGAACCACAAAGTGCCAGTTCAATCTCAGATCTCTTACTGCTGTATGTAATTCACTTATCCTGGCAGTTCTTATAGCTGCACACATAAATAAGCAATGGTGTCACTGAGACTTGTAAACTGCCTGACATAAAAGAAGGAGAGGACATTACTGAATTATGGCAGTGTGTTGAGGGTGCATTGCTAATGGGGTATTAAGGTTGTACTTGTCATTGAACCAGTCTCTTTCTTTCTTTCATTCTTAGAGAGAGGATGCTAGGAATAGACACTGCCACTGGTACTGGAGGGGTGCTATGAGAGCTTTTACCACAAGAAGGCAGCATTGCATCCAGTACCTTGAGACCATGGAGGCTGACTATGTATACTGTACTTTAGTTGGCTTATTGTCATATATGGCAAAGACAAAATATGGCTTTTTGTGAAGCAATCAAATATAAAAGATAAAATAGCTTCACCATCATATGTTTCACAACAAAAATGATTGCCTTAATATAGAAATTATTATAATGTAAATTATTCAGAAGTCCTTTGGTATTGTCTTTGATGCTACTCCCTGGTAACCTCCAGAAGCAGAAACACAAGCACTTAATGTGCTATCTCAGGTCTTGGATTCATCTAACCATGAAGTCCAAAAGCAGCACGCCAAAAAACAGCCATGTTATTCATGAGTATCCTAGAGAAAGTTTGTAATCCAACGTCCAAAGTCATGTCAGCTATGTAGTAAATGGGGCACGCAGTACACCAGGTTAGCCATACACCTTATGTAACAACAGTCATTGGCAACAAATTGGCTGTCCGTGCATTCACTAATACTATCCTGTCTTATTTCAAAATTCTCTTTCATGAGAAGCACACTTTTTGGATGAGTGAGCTGGTTTACTATAGTGTTGCAATATGGATGGATAAGGACTTTCCTACTGCGGCTCATAGGCACATGCATTTTTGGATAATTTCTTGGGTTACTCTTTTTTGTGCATGCAGATATTATCCCATATTCGACAAACCAATACATCATTTTATATATTCTTCTGTGTCACGTGTATCATGTTTTGAGATTCATGGAGCTTTTATCTGTTGTAACTTGATTTTATGATGAGCCGCCTGAAGGTACCAGTATTTTCCATGCCTTCCGGTGTTACAACTGTACAAGGTAAACAAATCCTAAAATGAATAAGGAAACCTCAGCACCAAGTTTAGAATTGAACACAGGAACTGTCAAAAAGGAAACAATACATTGTTACAATATTGTGAGAGTAACACTAAATCTGTGGATGAAAGAGTATTTTAGTCAACATTAAGAAATGATTTACAGCTGCAAAACAGAAATCTGATGCAGGATGTGCAGACAGAAGTGACTTGGCTAATACAGTGGCAAGGTCATTGAGGGCAGAAAATCTGAGTGAAGTAGTAAGAAAAGTCCCTGCACTGCTCACCCACCACAACCAAAACATCAAATAATTATTGGGGAAACCCATGCACATTTGAAACTCACAATGCCTGCACAGGAAGTATTATTCTCCAGTTTATGGCACGCCATGTCATATGGGCTGCCAATTCATCTACGGTCACTTCTACAATTGTAAACCAAAGGTGCTGACAAGGCCTTGAGGATCTGCCTATTTAGGGAAAGTCACTTTAGGACATCTTGGAAAATGTTCTACAATATGAAACAGAGACAAATTCCTTCAGCATATAAAAATCAACATCTGGCTGCTTATACATTCCATTCACCGATATTGTGAATGAATTTATTCTGTTACAAAGGGAACCCTCCATGGGATCCCTGTGCATCATAAGTTATATTTATATACACACTCACATTCATACTGGATCAGCTTAAAATTGCAAATCAACCAGATGTGCACTTCTTTGGGTTGAGGAAGGAAACTAGTTGACTTTGAAAGGACCCACACAAACACAGGGAAAAAGTAGAAACTCCACGCTGACAGCAAATGGACAGAGATTTAAACCCATGAGCATAAACCTGTGAGGCATCAGTTCTAACCACTGCCACACTTTGTCTTTCTGCTCAGTGCAAATTTTGACCCACTGGATTTCTTTAGGTGTTAGTGCATAGGAAAGGTGCTATATGCATAAAATGTATTATTATTATTATTAATGAACCCAGAATGGACATGGACCTAGTACAAATGGACTTTCGTAGTAGCCAACAGTAACAAGATACATGCAATAGATCCTGAACTACAACACTGAAGAACTTTTCAGAAATTTGCAAAGTATGTCTGTAGCATAACTTCTGCACTCCATGAGGTATTTACTATGAAATGTTAATCATGGAACCGTCTGTCTAATGCTGCATCCTTGGCCTATGCAAGAGCATAGGTTTTGTGCTACTTGCTCTAATATTTCTAATTCCATGGCAGTCAGATATATGGTATGGAGTGATCCAAACATTGATATCAATCCATAATTGAAACACTGCAGGTCCACTGCTATCCCAAAACAATTCAGGAATGGCATCAGAATGTTTTTCATATCAGATAAAACTACAGTACACAGGAAAGCACAATTCTCATACATTAAAAATTTATAGAAGAACAACACAAGACAAGGAAGTAACCTATTAGGGTCCTTGAATGAAAGAAATGTAAATAACCTGCACTACACATTTTTTGCAAATGTGTTCACTATAAAAGACGCTATGAAAAATGAAGGTAAAATTGATGGATAAACTGTACCAAGGCAAATTCTTGTTTAATTCCCCTTGATCGCAAAGACATTTGGTGCGCCAGTTTCCACCAGCATGACAAAATAATGAGACTTTCAAAGCCATTCTTGCTGCGGCGCTTCCACAACTCAGAACACCCTTAATTACCGAGCACAACATCCACACCTAAGCCCTGCAGCACTGCAAATGACTGACAAGTTTTAAAGAGGAATTAAAATCAGTTACCACTTCCAAAATGACCCCAGGTAAAGCATGGCTCACTGGAAAGTAAAAGTCTCAAGAAAATTTTCAAAAAAAAAAAAAAAAAAAAAAATCAGCTGCACTTAAAATAAAAGGCGACATGATCCTCACTGTCCAACAATAATCAGATTAAGACTAAGCTCTTATTTACAAAAAAAAATGTAAATAGTTTTTGGAAAAGGCTTATCTGTCTTTACTCTACAAGACTCCTTGCAAAAGCAATCTTGACATACTTGTATTTTATATAAGGATTAATGTATTGTATATCCTGGTCTACTGATGCCAAGAGTTTCATCGTGAAGTTTGCCCTTCTAAACACTTACTGTACATTAAGTTCTGAGTTCTGAGCTTTCTAGCTGTGTAATACTATAACATTTTCTATAAAAAGGTCCTAGAAATCTCTGCTTCCTGTTGTCTGTCAACACAGGAGGCCAGAAGTTGTCCCACCATGTTTCAGCCTGCTTCAGGCTATTTTTACTGGATGTTCTGGAATTTTTTCTAAACCCACCCCAAAGCCTATCTCATACACCCCACCCCCACATACTCTGCCAACACTTATCGTTTTCTATACATTAAAATGCAGAAGTAATGGCAACTTAGCTTTCACTTTTCTTGTGTTCCTTTATTTAGTATCAGCCATCCATTTCCTAAACTCGTTTATGTTCATGGGGGATCATTGGACAACCAACATTTACCTAAAGGTGTGATGAAATACCACAAACCAAACTAACAGATTTGTTGGTGTGAATGTTGTAATAAATACAATATCTACCATATATAATATTCTCAAACTTGCTTAATCCAATTTCAGATCATGGGGACATGAAGTCTGTCCTAAGAGCATCAAATATACGGGAAGAAGTAACCGTGCGTGTGGCACCAGTCCATTACAGGGCCTACTCACGTGTGGGCCCAAATTAGAATCATCATTCAACCTGCCATGCAGGTCTATTGGATGAAAACTGGGCTACCCAGAGGAAGACCATCTTAGTAACATGAAGAACATGCAAGCTTCAC
Organism: Erpetoichthys calabaricus; assembly: GCF_900747795.2. Lineage (NCBI taxonomy): Eukaryota > Metazoa > Chordata > Cladistia > Polypteriformes > Polypteridae > Erpetoichthys > Erpetoichthys calabaricus. The sequence goes on from NC_041395.2 coordinate 103,956,449, forward strand.
AAAGATAGCAACAAATAATGCAATTCAAATCCAGGATGTTTGATCTATACAACAGAAATGTTAACCACTGCGCCATCTAAATAAACTTTTAACAAAAACTGAATATTTTGTACTTGAATTTAAAGTTAGATCTTGGGCTAACATGGGGTAACCAACTGAACAGGAAAATGGAAAACTTCACTTTAGTGGTGAAGATATACTTAGAATTGTCACCCTAGATAGGAACACTAGGAAATAACATACTGCATCGTCTTTAAACTGTTTGTAAACCTAATATTCTGCTCACTGACACTGAAAATGTATTTCACTGTGCAAACACCAACACTAATAAATCAGGGAGTAATTCCTGCAGGACCAGATTAAAAACGGAGATCCTGGAAAACTAGCAGATCTCTCCCATGACACCATGGGAAACCCCTGTTACTATCAAAGTGTTTTCCCTTGATCTCAACTGGACTGTCCAGGTCTTCAGAAAATGTATGACCAGTAGTAGAACAATACAAACAGAAGACCTGTGGAAGGAAAAGCCCTGTAGCATTGTTCAATAGATCCACCAGACCACATCAAGATATCTAACTGCTTTTTGTGAGCACTTCCTCCACCCACTGTTTATCAACAGCCTTCCTTGGCCTGTTTTCTATGCAGATGACATAATATGCTCACCTGACATACATAAACTTGTGCGCATATCAAGTTCCTGCTCCTCCCCACACTTTCATTTGATAAGAATCTATCAAAGACTACACCTTGTTCCCTAGCCTTCCAAAATGTATCAAAAATTTCAGTCATTTCTGAATGCTGTAGCCGGATTAAAGTAAATCCCAATTTACCAGTTTAATGCAAATATGATAAAAGATGTGTTGCATCACTCGTTGTAAGGTTTCACGCATTCCCTCGGAACAAAACTCCTCTAATCCTTTTCTTTGCCGCTCCCACTAACTGAAAACATACTACCTGCTCTCCTGTTGAAGTTTAAAATGCATACACAGAGTTCAGAAATGTATAGTAATACTGTTTACTTGAAAATAAACTTTCAAGTCATCTTTTGACAAAGCTACTACAAGGATTACTGCGAAGCAAACAAGGTAAGACTAATAATTTGTGTAAACAGTGTGGCATCTAAATGTGACTACTTATATAACGAACTCTTTGAGATCTAGTCACCCACACCCAAATGTGATCTTCCATATTTTAAGGAACTTTACAACAAATGCAACAGGTTCATTGATAATAATTGTTCTGTATTTTTCAGCTATAGTTAGTAAATTTGAATCTTTAAAATGCTGATGAATATATTTTAAAAAGTCATATCTTAGTGAACATTCATATCGATGAGCCATCAATATGCATTTGGATCATCTCTTAAAATTCTAAATCTGCTTTTTCCATTATGTGGAATCTACTCCTGTTTATTCTAAGGCAGGCACCATTAGATGTCGCTGTTAAGACATTTTATTTTTTGTAGAACATATATTGAAATATCAGTGTAAATTGTTTTAAGAAATAAGAATGTGATAATGGAGAACATTTTCTCAGATTGACAAAACTGAAATAGCTTTCAGCTGCAAATCTCAAGTTTTATTTAACAGAAATGCAACTGTTCACTAGTTCATGCTAACAACTGGTGTAAACAAGATTTTCACCTCGAATATGCATTCCGTTACTTAATTGACTTGTTTCCAAATGTTCCCACAGTTGCCTAGGAATATTAGACTGTACCATATGTTGTTTGCCTCACATGAGGTGCATTTTATTTATCTCTTCCTGTGTAGATTCTGTACTCTTAGATGAAGTTATGTCTGGCAGATTTCTTTAACTTTATTTTTTGCCCATGTGTTTTTTATTATTCAACATCTTATAATAAGACTAATCTTTCCAAATTTTATTTGTTCCATGAGATGTTCCTCTGTTGAATGAGGCTGTCTTTAAAAGTGGTTTTCTTGTACTCCAAGTGCTATGGATGATGCTAAAACATGGGAAATGCCTCGCTGCACTTTGTCCTTTGCCAGTTGAACTTTGTTAACAATACTTGATGTCAATTATAATAAAAATCACGGGTGGTCAATGGTGGTCAAATTTGTACCACTCTACTTACATCCAGTATTATGGTACTTATGATGTGCTAAGGTTTGTATTAACTCTAAATATTACTTTTACAGCATATTTTTTCTGAGTCAATGAAGAGACATATCTAAACTCAACAGAAACTGCCTGCTTGATTACTTTGATTTTCAACACAAACCATATGCCATCTGCTATATACATAAAGCCTATGAAATCTGCAGTCAAATACAAATTTGAAAGCACTTCATTCTTCAGGGTACAGAAAAATTATAAATTATGATACACACTGTAGATCCCCTGGATACTTTCCCCATTTCAGATTATCTGTGCGTAATCAAGTGTATCAATTTTAATATTCTGTTTTCAATGTGGGGTGTTACAATGAGCCAGTGGTTTGCAACAAGGAGACCTGGATTCAAGGGGAGTTTGCATGTTCTCCACGTGTGCACATGGGTTTCCTCCAGGTTCTCCGGTTTCCTCCCACAGACCAAAGACATGCAGATTAGGTGGAATGGCGGTGTTAAGTTGGCTCCAATGTGTGTGTGTGTGTTCATCATGTGATCAATGACCACCCTGTCCGGGTGCTGTTGCTGCTTTGTGCCTGATGATTGTTGAGATAGGCTTCAGCTGACCCATGGATAAGTGGGTTATGAAGATGGACAGATGTTTTCAGAGTGGGACTGCAAGGTGGTGCAGAGTTAGTACTACTATCTCACAGATCCTAAGCTTGTAGTCCATGCCCATCCATTACCTGTATGGAGTTAAAATTATTTTCATTTGTCTGCAATGGTTTTCTCTGATTTGCTTCATACATTCCAAAGAGGTGCAAATTATGCAATCTTGCAATTCTAAAATTGGCCCTGTGAGTGTGTGCAAGAGTGGACCCTGCAGTTCACTCTGTCCACAGATTGTTCCTGCTTTGCACCTCATGCTCAAGAGACATGCTTCAAATCTTATGGATCCTGAACTGGATTCACAAGGCTTGAGAATAACATTTGTGGTAAGTTTTTGGAATTCACCCTTTCCTAGTATTGTTTTATTTAATAAGCGCTCCTCAATTTACCATTTTTAAGAGGAATTTAAAAGTTTAAATAATTTATTTTTTGATCCCGATTTTTCCAATATAGGTTGTCCATGAGCTAGAGTATTTTCCAGCAGTATTGTTCTCAAGGTAGGTAGCCCAGTGCATGAACAGCTCAAGCACACACCCACCATGACCAATTTGTTATCACCATTTTACCTAACAAGTATGAGTTTGGTTTGTGCAAGGAAGCTAGAGAATGGGAGGAAATGCAAATGCCATGTAGACAATGACCGGGACTGAAATCAAATCAAGATGACAGGAGCTGGGAAACAGCTGGATTAGCCACCATACCACCAATACTTTTAAAATTCCCAACTATTAATTGCCTAGGATTTTGCACATTCATAATAACCATGCAATAAGCTGTGGTGCTTGGGACATACACATTTTAAATTTAGTAAACCAGCATAATTTGCATTGTAGTCAAAATTAGACCTCTAGAAGTTTTCTTTAATCATTGGCATATCAGGTAGGCAAAGTATACAAATAGCATCATAGCTGACTTTCTATACCCAGAATTGGCACATTGACCTTCTAGAAAAATAAAGTGTCTAGTGATTTTCTGGATAAACACATTCTGTAACTTGAAAAAATCTCTCTTCATGTGTGTACTTCAGTTCATTCAACCATTTATCTATTAACTAGATTATCCATTTCAGGATTATAGTGATGGCATATGCTACTACCCAGCCCATAAAGTGAAACCCAGTTCAGGCTGGCCTCAGGGGTTTCATGTAAACTCTCAACATCAGTTTCAACCTCTCACCAGAAGACGAGTGATGGAGGCAGGACAAGATATCTGAAATGTGGAATAAAAAGAAACCAAAGGAATTCTGGTCTGGAAAAAAGAAACATGAACTTCCAGATGTAGTGTTAATCAGTGTCTGACAGCAGGTTAAGAGCGGAGTAGTGAGTTCCCCTCCCCCTCAGTTTCCTCTGCCATTTCCATATGGTTTTCTCTGTCTTACCAGAAGAATATCCGGGAATTAAAAAGCTGTCATTCAGGCAGTCAACAGTGACAAAGACAGATTTTGAGCTGAGCCCAGGTGACAACCAAGAATACTTTCTATGTTAATAAAGACACAAAAAGACTTCTAAACTTACTGCAAGTTTATAATTTTTTTCCAAGTCACGCGTTTGCTTTATTACATTCATTTTATTTTTGGCCTTGCTGTGAATGGCACTTTGTAAGTATATTTATTCTCAAAAAAAAAAATGAAAATACTGACCAGTTAGCCAACTCTGTTACAAAGATGACAGAATGGTTGCAAAACATCAAACAGTTTGAATACTCCCATTGAGTCTGCATGGGGCTTCCCATGGGTACCACAGTGTTCCTCCCTCTTCCCAAAGATAGGATGAGTAGGTTAGTTGGTGACTGTATTTTAGCCTGGTATGATCTGCAATTGACTGGCATCTGGCATGGTTCATGCCTTTTGCTTGACGTAGCCAGGAAAGGCTCTAGCTCCATAGAGCCCTATAGTTAGAGTTAGAAGGTTCAAGAATGGATGGGTGGATGTTCATTGCTTAATTATATGACCATCACAAAATTTTGATCACTGTTTAAAAAAAAAAAAGAAAAACTTATCTACCATATCAGATTTAGGTTGACTACATATATATATTTTTACTTACATATTGTAAGAGACTAAGGTTGATTACTTATATAAACTGTAAATATATACTGTGTATTGCACTCATATATTGTATTAGACTATAGTTGACTACTTTTATACACTATGCATGTATATACTGTAAGGTACTTAAATATTGCATAAGACTAAGGTTGACTACTTATATATACAGTACTTATGTTTTGTATCATAGTAAGGTTTACTCTTATATACTGTATCAGACTAAGATTGACTACTTATGTATACTGTACTTATACAGTATATACTGTACCTATGTTTGTATCATAGTAAGGTTGACTACTTATAAACACTGTACTTATATATTATATCAGACTATGGTTCACAACTCATACATACTTAATGTACATATACTGTACCCGTGTATTGTATCAGAATATGGTAGACAACTTATATATACTGTACCCATGTATTGTATCAGACCAAGCCTGACTACTTGTATATACTGTACTTATATATTGTATCAGACTATGGTCGACAACTTCTATATACTAAATGTACATATACTGTACCCATGTATTGTATCACACTAAGGTTGACTACTTATATATACTGTATTTTTTTTTCAGAGATAATATGGAGACTTGAATAACTTTAAACATGAATTCTATCATGTGTACTTCAGTTCATTCAACTATCTATCGATTATCTATTTCAGGACTGTAGTGATGGCAAAAGCTAGGACCCAGACCATAAAGTGAAGTCCATCAAACACAGTGCACTGCCATGATATACAGAATTTTATCTTTACTCAGTATGCATAATTCATCCTTAATCTGAACCATACATACTGAGCAAGGCAGTCTCAGTTATGAACTCTAGAAAATGACTCAGAGTCTTGGTGACTGCACAATTCTCTCAAAAAAAAAAACAACTTTACACTTCCATCCTTAGAAGGGAAGAGAGAGTCAGCCAGTGATCTTCTATATTATATTGGGGTCTGCACACTGCTCTAGATCTGTGTTATCAGAGGGTCTTCTTTTAATTTGGACTAAAATGTAATTCTGTCTCACTCTGTTATATTGATTTGCTACTCACTAACAACAGTTTCCTTTACATCATTAGAACATTCTATCCTTTCAGCACTCATCTGTCACTAGGTGGTGCAGCAAGCCCACTGAAAATATGCACCTGCCACAACAAATCTGCATGATGGTCCCCATGTTTTATTTACTGTAAATACTACCACCAAAGTTAAGGGAACAAAATATTTAGGCATGGATCCAGGAGCTTCCTTACCTAACTCCCAGATTCATTGGGAAATATGCAAATTTTGGCCAAATATAAATGGACACATTTTACATTTTTCATTAGTAAGGATTAAAACTCCTTTGTTTACTAAAGAATCTCAAAATTACTTACAGTATGTTTTTATTTAGCCAAATGAGGCAAACAGAATGCAGCAAATTTCGCATGACTATTTTTATCTCTGCCTCTGACGCAGGCAAATGTCAGCTCTTAAGTAATGGAAGGGGTCATCAGTATTAATCTTAGTCAAATGCTATAAATATGAGGTTTTAAAACACTAAAAGTAGTGTTGCAGTTCCAGAAGATGTCTTTCAGAACAACTGAATCAATAGAATTTGGAATTCACCATATGCTTGAATGTTGTGCTGCATGCTGTAAAGCTGCATTATTGCTCTGCCTTTCAGTCAATGTCCACCAAATGCAACAGTCAGATGTGAAGATGCTGAAGGAAAATCTTACTACTTAAGTTGTTCCTTCATTGGACACATTTCTTGTCATTTTCTCCATAAGATTTCTTTCAGACTGCAACAAAAAGAAATCTACGGAATAGCCACATTTTTCATTAAAATTGATAAGAGTAAATGTATCTAAATCCAGTTCTCTCCAATACAATAGAAGCCAACTACTAATGCAAAAAGATGAGAAGCCAAATACCTGTTTTTATTTATATGTCAAATCATTGCAAACCTTTTAAAATGGAAAAATCAAATCAGTAAAGTTTGAGATCTCTGTTAATAATACAATAAAAATGAAAACGTAAACTTGTGCTATTAGGTCTTTTTTGTAGTATGCACAACATAAATAAGCGTATTCATTAAACACGGTTACTGAAAGCAGCACAAGTACATTTCATGTTATGCAAACGAATGTTAAATAATCCTAAAGTTGAATCTAAAGATATCAGCGATCTTGGAGATTAAGAAACTGTTAATGATGAGCCTACGCATTCACTGTTTGTCTTACTCGATGCACTGTTATTTAATTCTTTGTGGTTTATTAGGTTTCCACTTAATGCTCATGGTGATGATTCCATAAAGCACTTTTTAATAGCCGACGGCAATAAATCCCCACATTGATTGAGAGAGATAACGACACCTCACCGGTTTTTAACACGGGGTTGCAGTACACAAATCGAGCCTGTAGGTGCCGCCATCTACTCACACTTCATTGCCCATTAGCTTGTCGGCACACTAAAACCACGACTACTCCAGTACCTGCCGTATTCATTGAATTAGAATCTTATCCCTTTTAAGCGTCCAATTAAGCGCTCCTCTTATATTAGACAATTAAGCCACACTCAATTCCCTTTCCGCTCTCTTTCCACGTGCAGTCCCAGCTCTCCGCTGACGTGGGTCCTGCCGTCTTCGCACCCTTGAGAGTCAAAGAGGCCCATTGACTAATGATCTCTACACGTCAGAGCGTTGGTAAACATGTTATTGTCACCTGTCACCAAATGTGGGCACAAAGCCGGCGTGACTCTATGTTGAACTATTGGTCAAGTTTTTTGACGAGCAAAGTTCAACTGAAAGGATGCCTTACGGAAGCCATCACTGTACCCCCCTTGCAGACGCAGTTTACTCAAGGAATGATGACGGGCCATCGGACATATCAGAAGCGTTGAAATCGTACAGCTGTTTATGAAGAGTGGGTGTACAAACGGCATTTCGTGATTCGCATAGATAAAAATACCGCGTCAGCATTTGATTTGCAGACCTGAAAATACAACACCGTATGACTATGCAATAAATAGACAAATTACTGAAGTCCTCAAAAAACCACACACACGCACAAAGAAACAAACTATAGTTTATGGATATATGCAAAGATACTACCAGCTTGAATCAGTATTGTAAATTGGTTTCCTCGTAAAATTCTCCTTTTACAACTGTTAACTGTTTCGTGCCCTCATAGTTGCAGTCTTCAGCCGCTTTCATTCATTCATTCATACGGTACCTCGTTATTATGGATGCCGCATGTGGTTACTGCTGAGCCACGCTGAACATATTAGAAGCTTATCTTGAACACTTCGAAAGTAACTCATTGAGCGATGAGGAGAGATGTTAGACATAATCCGCAGGAATATAAATCCATCTTTACGTCGCGATCTCAAATAGCTAAGTGTTCAAACTATCATCTTTTTCGAGTAAAACAGCTTTTATCCAGTTCAAAGTGACAATTTAACAATGGGAGTTTGTAAAGGAAACCACTATAGCTACTAATGCGCATTGGGATAAATTAAACGTTAACGCTATATAAAGCATATGCACCGTAAGGTACAGGTCGACTGAGTCTCCGTGTGACTCGTCAGAGAACAGATAATTACTACTAATCGAAATACTGGATTGTTTCCTAACACAAACGAAGGACACGCCTTCAAGCCTTGCTGTTCATAAAAGCTAAAAACGAGAAATATGCAAGACAGGTGAGAGCTCCAAAAAACAAATAATCGAGCACATACTAGGTGGTGAATAAAAACAATACATGCATGCAAAATGATCCTTTTGTATTCTTCTTATCTATTCTTACTTGTACAGTATATTGGGACCATGCTGCATGGTGATTCTGCATTTTAAATAAAGTTGGTTGACTGACTGAATTATAAAACATGCTTAAACCTGTCATTGTAAGACGCTATAAATTCAGCTTTGCTTAAACTGTACAACGTCTTGTCTCTTTGGCAACTGCATGTTTGTCGGTAAAGATACTGTATTAAAGAATCGATGTTTTGCACGATCGTGTAATTATGTATTTTGTGATGACGTGCCTATTGTATAAAACTGATCCTGTCGCCGTGTGGAATTAAATTCTCTACGGCGAAGGGCACAAAAATACACTATTCTGTAAGATCACGCATGACCTGTATCATGAAATTGTATCTTTCCTTGAGCATCCTGTAAAATGTAATATTTTAATCAAATAAATTAACTTAAACCGGCAACCGCCCAGGGCTCGTCTCTGCTTTGCGCCCCATGCTGCGAGATTGGCTCCGTTTCCCCGCGACCCTTAAATTAGATCAAGCGGGGTCAGTAAGCGGATGGATAGATGGATAAACTCAATTCATAACCCTGTTGCTATGAGCGAAAGATCTTTATTAAAATATAATCGACCTTACAGTGTGTAAATCACTCAACAAGAATATCACATTCTATCTATGATTTAATCAGTTATTAAATCTGTATTTTGCGTTAGTGATCAGCTATAAAAGTAAACCAGGTTGCTATGGCAATAGTAGACTACCAATTCACAGATGGCTTATTATATTCGCAGTATAGCACGGGATGCAAATAGTTTTGGGAGATGAATTTTCCACACGCCTGCTGATCTGCAAGCCTCATACAACCGCATAAGAAAACAGGAGTAGTGTTAAAAATAACCCTTAAGGATTACGATGTGAAGGCTAGGGGTCTGTTATTGATTATTCCGCGATATCTAATCTCGGATGGAACGTGTAGTATAATAATATAGCTGTTAAAATAAAAAAGCAGGTAATGTTCATGTAGAGACAATTAACATTACCCAACCTTGTTCCAAAAAGCGAGTCGCTACAGTGCACCGAAAATGCCACAGAAACAGGTAATAAATGCACGCTTTAAATAGAAAATGTGCGTTTATGCTTTATTTTGGGATTCGTTAAAATGGCAACGCGGTATCCTTTTACCTCTACGGATTCAAGCGTTGATTAAAAAAAAAATTGTCGTTGCAAAGCACACAATCCTAGCCCAAGTTTAATTTGACTACCAAGCGCTATTTCGAATACTCTGCATTGAAAAAGATCCTGACGAAAAACGGGGGGGAAAAAAGTATATTACAGACCAAGCCCAGAGAACGGGTTACTCATCCAATGAAATGACCGTGTTAAACCACACACCCAATCCTGGATCAGCGCGAGTGCACATAACCCGAGACTCGACTAAATCCACATCCAGAGCAGGCATTTTGCACACATTTCATTCATACCACTATGCAAACAAAGCCACGTCAATGAGACATTCATTCTAATTATACCCAGGTAAACAATCTGGGAATATAAACAAGAGACATCTTTCTCCGACCATTTTTCTTGAAAGAGATTAAGATCAGAGGGTTCTCCCCTCCAGCTGTGTCCTGAAATTAATTGAACTGCGTTACACCTCTATCCCACGTCCTGAAGCGATTAATTATTTAATGGAGCCCATTAAAGCAGAAGTGCAAGGGAGGGGGGTTGGGTTGAGCTAGACCAGAGTCCACGTACTGCTAAAAGCGCACGTACCTGTATGAAATGTAATCTCACCGGATTGAAAAACAGGTGCATCCATGATAATAATTAATCTACAGAGCTAGACTGCAGAAGCGGAGGATCTTCGCAAACAGGGAATTAAAGAAATGTAGCGTTCATAAGACAAATATTAATACAAAAAAAAGTTAATCGCCTGAGTTTACTACGTGACTTTCCAGGGTTTGCAGCACTTTGTCGTATGTACACAATGACTCAGCGTGATGCGATGCTAAAATGCAAAGTTAAATGATTAAAACAGAGCGCGAATGAACATTTCCGAAGCAGTGTTTCCTAACAACTCTAATGTATCTGTTTATATTGCCCAGCAAGCTTATCCAGTGAGTGCAGTTTAAAAACCTAAAGAATCTGAACGTGTTCCCGGCGCATTTTAAAACAAAGTTTATAACGTGTTTCTTTTTTATGATTAATTGCATACAATAACAGTTTGGAAACGGGTTAAACACATTTCACCAAAACCGTCCGCAATCGCATACCAAACATTCCATTCGGTCAGTTTCATTTTTTCCGTTTTCCAGTATGTTTACATAGTCAACTTCTTTTTTTGGCCGTCACATTTCTTCATTAGTACGCAAAGCTGCGATCAATAAATTCAATCTCGACTTGTCGCGAGGTCCTGACACTCACAGCGTTCAAATGTACGGTCAGAGAACACCAATTCCTCGAAGCTAGGAAGAATCCTAAAGAATTCTTTACATGCCCGCTAGAGGACGCCTTTGCCCGCGACACAGAAGCAGTTTGAATATGAATTATTTTTACTTTTTTTTTTTTCCTTGCAGATGGCGCTTTGCATTCCTTTAATATTCAGGTACCTTACATGACGGCTATCAATCTTCCGATTAGAACAAGGAAATTCACACGCACTAACATTCGATGTGTTGTCCGCAGGGTCAGAATTCGACTGGCAAAAAATGAAACCGAGCTCCAATTCAAAAAAATATTGAAGGAAAAAGTTCACAACAAACCTTTAGCAGATCAAAAAAAAAAACATGTAAATTTCACTTTGGAAGGATAGAAAAGTTCGTTCTACTACTTTATTTCTGCCGCAGTTCTCTAATAAAAGGCTATCATGGACACACAGTTTGATCCAGTGCTTAATATGGCAGAATGCTACCGTTAAAAATGATTCCTATCGCTTAAGAAGAACATTCATAAACAGTACATACTAAAACGGCACAATTCACATGCTAATCTAAACCATTATCTAAGACATGTGAAGAGATAATAAATGAAAGATACACATTTGACATCTAATACATGCGATTCTTCCACTGGTAAAACTGAGCGTGTAAAAAAGAAAAAAGTTTTTAAGCAACCTACAACGTTATATCCTAAACATTAAATAAGTAAACATTTGAGTCTATTTTTCCATATATTAATACTCATAAATCCTTACCCTAGTAGGTTTCGGAAGGAAAATAATAAAGTATCTCCGATCAAACCTTTTTTTACCCTCAGTTTCTAGAGCAGCCCATTTTTTTAAGCCTCATTTGGGACAATCTTCTGCAGCTGCAGCAAAACAACGACGTATTGCGAGATTTTCATGTCTTCAAATTCATCGGCACATTGTGAGTTTAACCGGTCACAGGAAGATTCATGGCTATCCCGTAGCTGAGTGATGCAGCCTGTCATCTCGAGTTACTTATAAAATGTTTATGAGAAGATCAGACTTTATATTTGCCTACAAGCCTGCTTGTTTTATTTATGCATTTGTCTTGCAGCAAAGCCTTCTGCATACACATTTTGTGTCTGTTTGCCAATCAGCACGATATGCACGACCGCATATGTGCGATTATTGATCTAACAGGTTTTATTCATTTTTACAACTTTTAAAAGTCTGAGCGCCTCTTCCGTCACCTACCTACCACCGTCTCAGCCAACACGCACGTAAGACTTCAGGACTTAGTGTATAAAAATCATGCGTGCATATATTAGAAACGTGTTAACGATAAAAGACAAATTGACACACACAAAAAGGCACCCCATTTACAATTCGAGTAAAGCATATGTTTACCAAAGTTACCTTTTAAGTTTCTGATTTCGATATTAACGATACTTCAGGAGACGTCTCCGGAAAAAAAAAAATAAGATGGTGAGCATTTCACGACTGCTAAAAAAATTAAGCCATGTCAACGCAGATGATGCATTTCTAAAAATATTCTGTTCTTATGCGTCAGGTGAAAACCGTATCTCTGTCCTCTTTTGGAAAATCGAGTTATCTCCAATGACCCCCCTCACAGTTCGCCCATTAAGAATTCAATCAAGATAATAACAGCATTTCTTATTAATGAACACCCTGATAGAGTTACAGCGGATCCTTTCAAGCGAGCTGCAGACGAGATACATTTGCAGAAACTAGTACTTGATTACTTTTGCAGACTTTTTCCCAAAGGGATTCGTGAATAAAGAAGACACAACATTAATAAGACGAGCACTACTACTACTGCTGCTGCTGTCATACTGATCATAGTACTACGGATAACGAGGAAATCGCTGCCTACCTTTTAATGCCTAGCTGTAAAAGAAAACATCAACAGAACAGTTTCATTTGGGTCTCTTTGCTGAAACTCCTCACTTTCGTTTTGTCTTGTAATTTTCCTTCTTTTCCCGGTGGGACTACAAGTTCTCTTGTCTGCTGCGCCGCAAATCGATTAAATTATTGATGGTGGCGATTGCATGATGAAGGCAGTGACATCCCTCGCTGGAGTGGCTCCATTTGATCTTGGTGCACACAGACACATTGCATGCTAGCACACTCTCTGAGTTACTTGTGCAGCTCTGAATGAGGACGAGGGTGGGAATCCTCTTCTATCCAAACTACCGCCCGTGATGTCAGAGGCACGTGACTCGCGGTGTGAGCACGAGCTGGCGGCCCTCCGCTACTACTGTGCTGTGGGGACAATTAATCACTACAATTAAAGAATAAAGAAAGAATTACAGAAAGAAAAAATGCCTCCAGAAAGTGAACGACTCATGCCTGGTGTTTTTGTTCAGAGGAAGTGACAAGTGGGAGGTAAAAAAAGAAAGAAAAACTTATTTTTATCTTATTCGTGAGGTAAGTTTAAATAGATGGGGAAATAAAATAATTACACGACTTCCCAGGAAGGTTAAAGCAACATGGCAAAGACAAGATATACTTTCAAGGAGTGCGTGTCCTTAATAGATGAAAGCAGACTGTAGGCACTACAGGATTAAAACGAAGCTGGCAAAAATAGTCACATATAAGAATGTATTATAATAAGGTGCGTTTTCCTGCCCGCACTTTAACAGTCATATAGTCGTATATATAACATCATTAGACAATCGTTTCTTTCACAGAGCCAACATGGATCTTTACAAGCTAAAGTGGAATATTTAACATGCAGATGCTGTTATGATTACCATCAGCAGGAGTTTCTTTAGTATTACACAGTGGCACAGTACACTGGGACTGATTCTGGTCACAGTCGTTGTGTCAATCTGTTTTCCCCCACTGTTCTAAATGTATGCAGGCAAAGCTGACTTGCAACTGCCACCTTACCTTATGATCCTTCCAGGTTGGTTCTTACATTGCACCCAGGACCAATCGCCACAACAACAACAATTTATTTCTTGTATAGTCCAAAATCACACAAGGAGTGCCACAATGAGCTTTAACAGGTCCTATTTTTTGACAGCCCCCAGCCTTAACTCCATAAGAATTGCATTTATTTATTTGATACTTTTATCCAAAGTGACTTAAAACATTTATGATACAATTATTTACATTTCTTTTGTTTTTCAAATTGGAGCACAGACAGGTGAAGAGTCTTGCTCAGTGACACAGTGTGGGATTTGAACCCATACCCTCAGGCCTTGAAGTCCAACACCTTAACCATTGTACTGTACTGCCTGCCAGAGTAGATTCCAGCTCTTTTTGAGAGTGAATTGGATAAGTGGGTTCAAAAAGTGGATAGATGGATTATTATTGCTACTATAAATATTTTGATACAAGAATCAAACAAACCACTTATCCAAGTAGTTGGTGCCTTGTTATTTTAGATGGGATCAACATTTTTATTTTTAGTTGCTTAGCTGTAAAGGTATGCATCTTTTATAAGTCCTCTTTCTACTGTCGTTCACACAAAAATCACACCCTTTGTAATTATTAAGCATGACTGCATCTTTTTTTATCATTTGAAGTCATTTTGTTAATTAATGCAACTTCTTGGATTATTCACCTGGGTGACACTTTTCAGTAATGCAGGGGCTAAAATTCTTGATTGCTGAAAACAGAAAGAGAACAAAAAGATGCCCCCCTTCTCCACCCCATCATTCTTTGCGATGCATAAATATTCAATAAGAATCTGCTTTTTCTGTGTCAGATAATTGTTATGTAATGTTTTACACGAGGGTGCTAGCCTAGAACAAGTAGCAATGACGCAGCTCAAAACTTGTAAAATGAAAGTAGAAACACAACATCAGTTGTATGGCTATCTGTGTCTGCATTTTATTGTAGCTTTATATAATGTGCATATTCTTTGTGTTTTCTTTCATTTTAACTAATATCCTACTGTTAAAGGTAGGGGCATTGCAGCAAAAGGCCAATACTTGTCAACATTTGCTCAGGATTAACAGTGAAGGCTTTGATGCTCACTTGCACATGATATCCATCCCCTTCACCATATGATCATTTAAATTATATAAACATGAAACTTGCTAAAAAAACAAACTACCATCCACTGCTGTGTTAGCCTGCCTTTAATTAAAGCCTTAGTACAGTCACGAGTCAGAGTGCTGGAAGTTCAGGTTGTCTGCGAACCTTTCAGAATGACTCTCTACCACTTTCATTCATAATGTTAACCACTTCTAGATTCACAAAGAAGTTCTCATCACATTAATATAAAACCAGATGTAAGAATTCCTTCTAAAAGAATACAATATGAAATGAAAAAAAACTTTTACAGACTGATTAGTATATACTGAATATTTTATTCTTTTGAGGCTAATTGTTTATCCAGCTTCTCACTTGAATTTGTCAAAAACAGATAAGGCAGAGGCCTAGGTTGTTAGTCTGTTTGGATATGATATTCTTTATTCCTGTTACTGTCTAGTTTTTCCTGTTGTATGTGGCTTTTTAACTTAAAGGTTAACTTCATAATGCAATCGCATGTACCAATCATGTGACAGATGTCATGATCCATACATGTATATCATGCTTATGATTGTCGAGGCAGGTGACAAACTCTTAAAAGAACCGGGCAGGAGAATAAAATAAATGGCCATGAAATGTTAGTGCCTGGATAAATGACATAAATATACATGGAAAGATTGGAGGAATGCATTTGCTAACACAGAATACTTCCCAAGTCACAGTTTAAAGAATATACAGTATTATTATGTACAGTGGCAGCGCTATCTGCTTTGGTCAAGTGAAATATGTCTATTTCATAACCATTTTTTACAGTATTCAGCAATTTATTTGTTTAGTATTGCCTCATATGTATTTTAAATGAAGATATGATTGCAGTAAAAAAAGTCTAATCTGTTCCACTAGTTGACTTAAATGAGACACAGATACACTAATAATAAACTCTACAAGCAGTGGCGCACTGAGACAACATACTGTCAAGGGTGCTATACGGAAGGTTATTGAATTGAGATCAAAACAAGTTCAGAGTTGCCACCAATACTATGTTAACACACAAACTGGTAGTGAAAAAGAATGGATGATGAGAGAAATCAAGTTTTTCTTAATAGCTTCCAGCGTAGTGCTTTCAATCAACATGTGAGGTTACCTTTTGCCAGTGAAGAGCGAGTATGTAGGTCAACTTTTATGTTGTGTTTTAACAGGGTTTTCTCTCATATTTAGTTGTACCCTACCATTTTTTCAACCTGGTCTCATTTCTTTAGCAGCTCCTAGGCAGCATCTTTAGCAAAAAGCAAAATATACAAACAGTACAGTGTTCTTGCATGCATTAATATAAGATACATGTTTTATAAATTTCATGGAACGTAACATATTAATCACATTTTTTTTAATTCATAGACTATATGGTGAAACATGGATCAGAAATTCTGGTCTAAACAAGTTTAAAATGTGAGATGGCCAATGGCTAAGAGTTTATTTGCCAACAGAGCCCACAGATGCTGCCTTCCACCACAGTTCTAAAATTATTGCCCCAAATAAGTGACATTTTAAACTTTTAAATTTGAACAATGTCATGATACTAAATATGTACATCAGATTTGA
The DNA here is from genome assembly GCF_900747795.2 of Erpetoichthys calabaricus. Lineage (NCBI taxonomy): Eukaryota > Metazoa > Chordata > Cladistia > Polypteriformes > Polypteridae > Erpetoichthys > Erpetoichthys calabaricus. Next base: position 103,972,981 of record NC_041395.2, read on the forward strand.
TGTGTAGCTTTAGCAAGCTAAAGCACTAAACCTGATGCTAAAGCTTTAACAAAAGGTATGTTGATGGCCTGCATAGCTAATGGTGAAGCCTATAGTCATCAAGCACACTATGATTATATCATCCGAACTAATTTTTGAGTGGAAACTCTGTAACATAAAATATGTTTATAGATATTGCCAACGACATTATAAAACAGAATTACTCTTAGTTTTCAGGTCGCAATGTGATAAACTGCTAACATTTCTTTGGAAGCCCTTTCCCTATGTTTAGCTTGAGTCAATCATTTCATCTTTAATCAGCGTTAATGTTAATATCATCTCCGGGTTTTGCCTACAGCATCATGTCATGTCACATTTTTTTTTAATCATCTTAGAAATTTTCCTTTTAGTTCGTTTTAGTCAGCAGTAAGCTGCAGATGTGACAATATATTTAGCAGGTCTGACAATTTTCTACAAGACTTCAATATGAAATGTCTGCTGTGGAATTGTTGGTGTCTTTGACTACATAGTCTGCATTTTG